>NW_015386917.1:30365-35600 GCF_001527695.2 Protobothrops mucrosquamatus | reverse complement strand
GCAGGAAAGCCGGCTGGGTGACTTTGGGCCAATCACCAGGAGACGGTGAGTTCTAGTGCCGCCTTAGGCACAAAGCCAAATGTCTGACCTTGGGCCAGCCACTCTTTCAGCCCTAGGAAGGAGGCAATGGCAAACTCCATCAGAAAAATTTTGCCAAGAAAACCGCTGGGATGGAGGAGTGGGCCCTTCTGCCCTCCCCCCCCTCCCCCGTTGATGTGACTCCCCTCCCCTCCTCCTTTGCCAGGACCACTTCACCTCCCCGGATGAATACGACGACCCAGCGGTGCTGTACGATGCCATTAAGTCCAACAAGGAGAAAATGGTGATTTCCCATGAGGGGGACCCCGCTTGGCGCAGCGCCATCCTCACCAACACGCCCGCCCTGCTGGCCCTTCGCCACGTGATGGACGACGCCAGTGATGAGTACAAGATCATCATGCTCAACAAACGATACCTGGGCTTCCGGGTCATCAAGGTAGGGCACACCGAGAGGGGCGGAGACTTGTCAAAGGCGCTTTTCCCCAAACGTGGGGAAGGGGAGAGCGAGGAAGGAGGCCCACTTGGATCGGCCTTCCTGCTCCATCTCTCTCTCTCTCTCTCTCTCCATCCATCCATCTATCCCCTTTCTCTCTGTCATATCATAACTCTATTATCTCTCTGTATCTATCTATCTGTCTGTCTGTCTGTCTGTCTGTCTGTCTGTCTGTCTGTCTGTCTGTCTGTCTGTCTATCTATCTATCTATCTATCTATCTATCACTTCTACAATCTCTGTGTATCTATCTATCTATCTATCTATCTATCTATCTATCTATCTATCTATCACTTCTACAATCTCTGTGTATCTATCTATCTATCTATCTATCTATCTATCTATCTATCTATCTATCTATCTATCTATCTATCTATCTATCACCTCTACAATCTCTGTGTATCTATCATCATCTATCTATCTATCTATCTATCTATCTATCTATCTATCTATCTATCTATCTATCTATCTATCTATCTATCTATCTATCTATCTATCTATCTATCATCTATCTATCTATCTATCATGAATCTATGTATTATCTATCTATCTATCTATCTATCTATCTATCTATCTATCTATCTATCTATCTATCCCCTTTCTCTCTATCATGTCATGTCATATCTCTATCTATCATCTCTCTCTCTCTCTCTCTCTCTCTCTCTCTCTCTCTCTCTCTCTCTCTCTCTCTCTCTCTCTCTCTCTCTCTCTCTCTCTCTCTCTCTCCATCCATCCATCCATCCATCCATCCATCCATCCATCCATCCATCCTTCTGTTCTCTGCCCCAGGTGAACAGGGAATGCGTGCGAGGCTTATGGGCTGGACAGCAGCAGGAGCTGGTCTTCCTCCGGAATCGGAACCCAGAACGCGGCAGCATCCAGAACGCCAAGCAGGCGCTGCGCAACATGATCAATTCCTCCTGCGACCAGCCGATCGGTTACCCCATCTACGTTTCCCCGCTGACCACGTCTTACGCCAGCAGCCACCCTCAGCTGCGCTCGCTCTGGGGCGGCCCCGTCAGTTTGCACAACATCTCCAGCTGGTTCATCCGGAGCTGGGAGAGGTGAGGCTGGGAGTTGGGAAGGTTCAGGACTAGCGACGGTGCTGCTCCTGCAGGAAGGAAAAACATTTGGCCAGCAACAGATCCGGTCCAGGTTTGCTGGCCAAAACTGGTGAGGCGAGATTTGGGGTGCGGGCGGAAACTTTGCAAAATCCCGGGGTCCCATCCGACAGTTTGTGTCCCCATTTCCTTCTCCGGAAGGGCCGGAAACGCTGCTGTCTTTGGCTTTTAGCAGGAGAGGGGGCGAGGGGCTATATAGAATAGAGGTCCCCCAACCTTTTGGGCACCAGGGACCGGTTCCATGGAGAGAGGTTTTTCCACGGACCGGCGTGTGCGTGTTGTTGTGTACTGCCTGCATCCCGCGGATGGGGCTTTGTTTGTTTGTGCGGACCGGTTGCTGGCATCCTGCAGCCCGGTACTAGTCCACGGCCCGGGGCTTGGGGACCCCTGCTGTAGAAGGGCCGTCCTCGCCTGTAGCTCTTTTGGAACGATTTGGCGGAGGGGGGGGAGTGTCTTGTTTGCAAGCCACGTGGCTTTGGGGAGCGCTCACCCCTTTTCTCACCCCTCACCTCACCCTGCAGGTTGCAAAAAGGCTGCGGAGCGGGCTGCAACAGCGGAGGCAACATTGAGGATTCAGACTGTGGTGGGGGCTCCTCTCTCAGCAATAACCCCCCCGGGCACAGCGCACAGGGGCCCGGGAGCACGGCTCACAACGCTGGGCCGGCAGCTGCCAACCCCACCGAGCCGGGGGCCGCGGCTGCCCAATCTCAGGCAGGTAAGAAGACCGCCAGGTTGGGAGGAAGAATTGACTCTGCCTCCTAACACAACACATCCTCTCCACGACCTGTTTTCCTTGTTCCCTTCTGGGAGGGGGTGGGCTCCGTGGTATCCGTAGCAGAACATCCAGATTCGGCCATCGTTTCATTCCATACAGCATTAACCTTGTGAACTCTCAAGCTTCCTCCTTCCGTTATATATTCAAGATGGACAGTATTTAATATTTATTTGCTATGGATATGTAGGGATGTGGGTCTATGCATACGTTGTTCATAGTATGTTTAGGTGTGTGTCATGGATGTGTTTTCACTTTGAGAGCGGGCAACTAAATTTCATTTTTGATGCGGGCCGTTGTGCCCACAGTAAAAAAATGACAATAAAGGTTATCTTATCTCATCTCATCTCATCTCTTATCATCTTATCTTATCTATCTTATTTCATCTCATCTTACCATCATCTCATCTCTTATCATCTTATATCTCATCTCATCTCTTATCATCTTATCTTATCTATCTGATTTCATCTCATCTTACCATCTTATCTCATCTCTTATCATCTTATCTCATCTCATCTCTTATCATCTTGTTATCTATCTTATCTCATCTCATCTCTTATCATCTTATCTATCTTATTTCATCTCATCTTACCATCATCTCATCTCTTATCATCTTATATCTCATCTCATCTCTTATCATCTTATCTCATCTCATCTCTTATCATCTTATCTTATCTATTTTATTTCATCTCATCTTACCATCTTATCTCATCTCTCATTATCTTATCTTATCTTATCTTATTCTCTCCGCAGAATCCGATCCCAGCCTTCCTCCTCCGAGCCAGTGCTGGCTGGTCCAGCCCCAGCTAAGCCAGACCGACGGGCATCCCGCGCCGACCCCCGCTGCATCCTGGCCACCGGGCCCACATTTCCTGGGAAGCCAGCTTTCCTGCGCCAGCTCCTTGGCCTCCGTGGCTGAGGGCACAGGACGTACCCCTCTGCCCCTCCGCCCCAGCCTCGGGACTCTCTCGCCCTTTGTCTACGAGGGCCTCTGTAGCAAGTGGAGCCTGCCAGCCCGCAAAGGACTGAACGGGTTAGGGGGCAGCGAGAGCGAATTCCCACCTGGGACTCCGCCACCCCACACAAAGGACAACTCCTCAATAGCATCTAATGCTGTTGCCACCTTGGGGACACTCAGCATTGGAGGGAGCCCTAAACCTCAGGTATGTAATCCCTCCCACACACACACACACACTTTTTACCCAATTTCTCCTGTCTTGGTTTACATGGACCCCCACATACGAAAGGCCACGTGACTCTCTGTCTGCCACCACCCCCCAAGAGGGCACAACCATAAACTGGCAGAAATGTGGTACGGAATTGGTGTCCTGAAATGTCAGAAAAAGCTGAGCAGAGCTTAATTAGATACACTTTCCCCGTCATTTAATCAGGTGCTGTGGTGGCGCACCGGGTAGAATGCAGTGTATGCAGGCTAATTCTGCCCACTGCCGGCAGTTCGATTCTCACTCGCTCAAGATGGACTCAGCTTTCTGTCCTTTTGAGGTCGGTAAAATGAGGACCCAGGTTGTTGGCAGGCAATAGGCCGACTCTGTAAACCGCTTAGAGAGGGTGGTAAAGCATTGTGATGCGGTATATAAGTCTAAGTGTGATTCTGTTCTATTTTGTTCTGTTCTTACTATTCTAATTCTGTTCTGTTCCAGTCTATTCTTTATTCTATTATATTCTTGTTTCTATTCTATTCATTTCTATTCTATTGATTTCTATTCTAATTTCTATTCTATTCTCTCTTATTTCTATTTCTATTCTATTCATTTCTATTCTAATTTCTATTCTATTCTATTGTCTCTTAATTCTATTTCTATTCTAATTCTATTCTGTTCTGTCCTGTCCTATTCTTATTCTGTTCCACTGTTCTAATTCTGTTGTTGTTCTGTTCTATTCTATTATTTCTTTTATTCTATTCTTTATTCTATTCTATTCTTGTTTCTATTCTATTCATTTCTATTCTATTCTATTCATTTCTAATTTCTATTCTATTCTCTCTTAATTCTATTTCTATTCTATTAATTTCTATTCTATTCTATTCTCTCTTATTTCTAATTCTATTCCATTCAATTCCATTCCATTCGGATTCCCAGAAGTGGTTTCCAAGTAATCAAAGCAGTCAGTTTAGCCATCTCTGCTCACTCCATCCACTTTTGCAGCCATTCCTCCGTTGTGGGGATCAAAGCGTCCTTCCATTTTGGGGCGTAAAGTAATCTTGCTGTCGTCCACGTATATAACACCCTACCTTCTCTCCGCTTCTCCCGCAGGCTCCCATCCCAGGACCAGTCCCCGAGGCTGCCACCAGCACCCCCAGCCCACTGCCTCTGGAACCCCCCTCCGCTGCCCCCCAAGAAGACACTGTGCCCCCCGAGCCTGACCCTCTGGTGGCTGAATGGGTCCTGCAGCGAGAGGACGAGGACAGCCCCGCGGCCGGACAGCCCCTTCTGGATCATCAGTACTGAATTAGAAGTGGGGGGGGACACACACTCTGACGTCACACAGAACTACGGGCTGGTCCCGTTCGACTCTTCCTGGCTTCCCCCTCCCCCCAAGTCACACACACACACACACCCCCAATTTCCACACCAACCAACTCGATCCATCCATCTTTTTTGTCTGCAAGACGAAGGACAAGCAATACAGGCTATTTTCTGCCTTGCCTGCAATTTCTTCCATTTGCACCTCCCTTCTTCTTCCACCATTCATGCCCCCCCCCCCCCCCCCCCCCCCCCCCCCCCCCCCCCCCCCCCCCCCCCCCCCCCCCCCCCCCCCCCCCCCCCCCCCCCCCCCCCCCCCCCCCCCCCCC
>NW_015386917.1:23117-30265 GCF_001527695.2 Protobothrops mucrosquamatus | reverse complement strand
CCCAAGATCTTGGATTTGGGGTTGGTGGGGAAAGTACAAAAATCCAGGGAGGGGAAAAAAAATCATAGCAGCTGATTAACCTCGGCGCGGAGGAACGAGGAGCCAGATTGTTGGGGGGCAATAGGCTGATTTTGTAAACCAGGGCTGAAGCGGTAGATAAGTCTAAATCAGTGGTTCTCAACCTTTTTAATGCCGCGACCCCAACCGGTCGTAAGTCAAGGACTAAACCGGTCGTATGTCGAGGACTAAACCGGTCGTAAGTCGAGGACTAAACCGGTCGTAAGTCAAGGACTACCCAACCGGTCATAAGTCGAGGACTTTCCCTGCCCGGGAGCGCCGCGCATGCGTGGTTCCGCCCCCTGCGCCGGCCGAGGCGTAGCTGGCAAGTGGCAGAGACGGAGCAGGCCGACCACCAGCTGGCCCAGCCCAAGGGAGGTAAGGCACCCGCCGGAAAAGGGAAAAAAAATGGCGGACAAAAAAAATGGTGGACAGCCTTGCTTGGCGACCCCCGTGAAATGGTCGATCGACCCCAAATGGGGTCCCGACCCACAGGTTGAGAACCACTGGTCTAAATGCTATCGGTATTGCCCTTCCTGCCTTTTCATTTCCTTCCTTCCCTTCTTTTTGTTTCCTTCCTTCCTTTTCGTTTCTTTCCTTTTTTCTTTCCTTCCTTTTCATTTCCTTCCTCCCTCCCTCCTTCCCTCTTTCTTTCCTTTCCTTTCCTTTCCTTCCTTTCGTTTCCTTCCGAATGGTTAGAATGCAAGCATTGCAGGCTAACTCTGCCCACAGCCAGGGGTTCAATCCTGACCGACTCAAGGTTGACTCAGCCTTCCGTCCTTCTGAGGTCGCTAAAATGAGGACCCGGATTGTTGCAGGGGCCAAGAGGCTGACTCTGTAAACCACTTAAAAAGGCCTGAAAAAAACTGTGAAGCAGTATATAAGTCTAAGTGCTAGTGTTATCTTCCTTCCTTCCTTCCTTCCTTCCTTCCGAATGGTTAGAATGCAAGCATTGCAGGCTAACTCTGCCCACAGCCAGGAGTTCGATCCTGACCGACTCAAGGTTGACTCAGCCTTCCGTCCTTACGAGGTCGCTAAAATGAGGACCCGGATTGTTGCAGGGGGCAAATAATGCTGACTCTGTGAACCGCTTAGAGAGGGCCGTAAAGCACCGTGAAGCGGTATATAAGTCTGGAAAGAGTGGGGAAGGATACCTGGTTGTCGGGAGTGCCTTTGGAAGGGAAGCGGAAAAAAAAGAATTGGAAAGAAGTTGTGCTTTAATCGATCCGGTTCTTTATTTTCTCATTTCGTTCCTTTCTTAATGTCTTTTGAGATTCTTCCGCGGTTCCCTCCAATGCGGTCAGGCAACAAATTTGAAATTTTAATTTCGCTCAGAGATTTAAGAGTCTTGAAATCTTCCCAGATTTTGGGGGGAAAGGAGCCGGCTGGCCCAGCAAGTGGGGGATCCCACCTGGATTTGAGGCCCATCTCTTGTGTGTTTCTTACAAAACCCCCGTGGTTCTAGGGGGTTGTGTGAACGCTACTTATTGCAAAAAAAAAAAAAAGCGATTCAGCCCCAAAGGTGTGAACTCGGCCTTCAGATTCGATGCCGAGAGTTTTTCTGGCTATTGGAAATGCAAAATGCTTCGGCCCCTTGTCTTCTTTCCAAGATTTCATCTGAGCAGTATTAAAAGGAGAGAAGGGGGGGGGTCGTTTTAAATTATCTCTTCGATTAATGAAGACCCCCCCCCCCGACTTCCTCACGGCTCACCGCCGGAGAGAAAAGGCATTCAGAAGCCCGAGGAGTTTTTCCTGTGCCGATTCCCATTTGTGTTCAGGGCGCACTGGGTGCAGGTGATGCCACGTCCGCTGCGTCTCCCACTAAAGTGGGTGCAAGTTTGCACCTCCCTCCCCATCCGTCTTCCTGCAAAGATGCGCCCACCCCCCATTAAAAAAAGGCACAGGGGATTCAGGTTTGCAAAGAGCCAGCGCTTCATCCCGTGCCTGTCTTACCCCCCCCTTTAAAAAAAAAGAGCACCCCTTGCCTAAAGGAGGGCTGGGGGGGGGTTTCTGCCAAGCGCTCTGCACGTGTGCAGAGGCTCATCTCTCCTTTTACTGGCTGATCTTCCTCCGTGTCCTCAGCCCCCCCCCCCGCAAAAGGAGTCCTGCCTAGCACTCTGCACATGTTCAGAGGTCTGTCTCCCCTTTTACTGGTTGATTTTCCTTCCTCCCTGCCTTTGAAAAGGACTCCTGCCAAGCGCTCTGCACACGTTCAGAGGTCTGTCTCCCGTTTTACTGGCTGATCTTCCACCCTGCCCCCAGGCCTCCCCCCCCTCCCTTGCAAAAGGAGTCCTGCCATGCGCTCTGCACATGTCCAGAGACCCATCTCCTGTTTACTGGCTGATCTTCCTCCCTGCCCCCAGGCCTCCCCCCCCTCCCTTGCACAAGGAGTCCTGCCTAGCGCTCTGCACATGTTCAGAGGCCGGTCTCCCGTTTTACTGGCTGATCTTGCCAGTAGAGGATTGTGTTTTGGTAGGGGTTTTTATAGGGGGTATTTTAGAGCAGGCTTTTTATTTAATATTTATTGTGATTTTTATTATCGCCTGTTCACCGCCCTGAGTCCTGTAAGGGAGATAGGGCGGTATATAAATTTAAATAATAATAATAATAATAATCTTCCTCCGTGGCCCCAGGCCTCCCCCTCCCTTGCACAAGGAGCCCCGCCTTAGCACTCTGCACATGTTCAGAGTCACTTCTCCCCTTTTACTGGCTGATCTTCCTCCCTGCCCCCAGCCCTCCCCTCCCCTGCACAAGGAGCCCCGCCTTAGCGCTCTGCACATGTTCAGAGTCACTTCTCCCCTTTTACTGGCTGATCTTCCTCCCTGCCCCCAGCCCTCCCCTCCCCTGCACAAGGAGCCCCGCCTAAGCGCTCTGCCCATGTTCAGAGTCACTTCTCCCCTTTTACTGGCTGATCTTCCTGCCCCCAGCCCTCCCGCGCCTTGTACAAGGAGCCCCGCCTAAGCGCTCTGCACATGTTCAGAGGTCTGTCTCCCCTTTTACTGGCTGATCTTCCTTCCTGCCCCCAGCCCTCCCCTCCCTTGCACGAGGAGCCCCGCCTAAGCGCTCTGCCCATGTTCAGAGTCACTTCTCCCCTTTTACCGGCTGATCCTCCTTCCTCCTTCCCTCCCCAGCGGCGCCGCCCCCCCCTCCCAGGAAACCCAGATTCCCTCCGCCTCCGCTCTCCTTCCCCGGCGGGGCTGCTGACGCCGCCCGGCGCCCCCGCCCGCTTCCTCCCCCTCCTGGGTCTCCCCGCCCCCGGTCGGAGGAGGAAGGGGAGGAGGGCGGGGCCAGCGCCTGGGCCGCAGGGAGCGGACACGGAGACTCCACGCGGGGCAAGAAGCGGCGGCGGCGGCGGCGGCGGCGGAGGAAGGGAAGGCAGCGCCCCGCTCCAGTTGCTGCTGCCGGTGCAAGAAGCCCGGAGAGGTAAGGCTGCAAGGCTCCTCCGACACGCATCTTGCACGTGCACCGGGGAGGCGGCGGGCTCGCGGGGGGGGGGAGGCAGCGGACGCCGAGACCGCGGCAAGGAGACGGGAGCCCTTTTGCAACAGCGGAGCGCCTCCCCCGTTCAGACGTCCGTGCAAGACGCGGGGAGGAAGAGAAGGAGGAGGAGGAGGAGGAAGAAGAAGACGAGCCCGCTTCTCCCTTTCCCCACCCCGGGCGCTTCCGCGACCCGCTCCGGCCGGGCACGAGCACCGCCGGCAGCGGCGGCACCCACCACCACCCCCCCGGGGCAGAGGCGCGCCCCCCCCGTCCCGCTTCCCCACCATATGGCGGAGAGGCTGCTTTGCAACGTGACAGGCGCCGCCGCTGCTTGCTATTCCTGCTGCTGGTCGGGAGCGCGCATGCAGGCGCGCGCCCTTTCAGCGAGGAAGCCGGGGAGCAGAGCCCCCCCCCTCCCCCGCGCGCGCTCGCGCGCTCCCGGGCTTTTGGCTTTCTCGCGCGCGCCCGCGGGACGCCCGCGTCTCTCCGCTGCTATTGTGCGCCCCCCCCTCCTCTCCCCAAAAAGAGCAAAAAAAAAAAAATCCGATTTTTTTTCCTTCCCCCACCCTTCCCAGCTTTGCCCGGCTGCGCTCCTAGAGCATGTGCAGAGAGCCTCTGCTGAGTCCAGGGGCCTTGCTGAAAAGGCGAGGGATGCTTTTTTTTGAGAGAGAAAGGAGGACACACACACACACACAGAGAGAGACACAACACACACCCACACCCGTGTTTCTGGGATTGGCGGGGCTTCCTCTTCCTTCTCTGCGGGTAGATGCACGCCGACCCGGCGAGGTAGGCTCCTGGCAGCCCGTTTTCTCAACGGTAGTGTCAGCCCCAGGATGCGCTCCAGATGTTGAGCAAAAGCATCTTCTTCCCTCCCCCCCCTGGGAGAGGGAGAGGTGGGTGGAAGGAAGGGAAGGGAAGGGAAGGGAAGGAAGGACGCCCCGTCCTTGGCCACCGGACGGACTCCGATTCCCATCCCTGGCTCCGCTGGCAGGAGATGCGAGGAGCGGGTTCAAGGCCAGCACATCTGCAGGGCATCTGGCTGAGGAAGACGGGAGCTGCTTTGGATATATCATGGCTTCTCTCCCCCGCCGCCGTGCCTGGAAAAACCTGGTTAGCAGTGCTTGGCTGCAGTGGGGCGGGTGGGGGGTGTCATTTTGAGAAGATGGAAACATCAGGACGGGTTGAAGAAGCTCTGTGGCCGTAAAACGTGCCCCCCCCCCTGAAAGGGAGAGAGGATTGTCTCGTGCAGCTTTGTGTTGCCCTTTGCGTTCAGTTTGTCTATCCAGAGGTGTGATGTTTGACCTTTTTTTTTTTTTTTTTGCAAGCCTACATTAAGTGTTTTTGCAACCTTGGCTGTGTGAAGATGGGTGGACTTCAACTCCCAGAATTCCCCAGCCAGCGCTGGCACGTGATGACAGACGATGAGAGTTGGGGTCCCTTTACAGTATTTTTTTGGGGGGGGGCTCATGGGTCGCCCGCCTCCTGCACGGAGGGCGTGCAAAATGATGACACCGCCGTGTGCAAAGAAGCATTTGCATATGTGGTGGCTGGCTGGGGAATTCTGGGAGTTGAAGTCTGCCCACCGCCAAGGTTGAAAAACACTAGCGTAAAATGGGGGGCGATTATTGCAAGCATCCTTCCAATTAGGGGACAACGGCAGAGCTAAAATTAAAGCAGGAGCTGGTTTCTGCGGCTCTTTTGCAATCCTGGAGAATCGGGATCTTTTTCCCAAACCCAAATCAAACAAAATTCAAACTCCTTAATATTCTATTCAACATCCTCCCCCCCCTCCGCCCCCCCCCTCTTGGAAAGCCAGCCTGCAAAGATTTAGAGCAGCAAAGCCTCACCAAAATTATCCCAAATTCAATTCAAACCATCAAACAGAATCCACAACTCTTAAGCAGCGAGATGTTAAAATAACAATAGTTTGAGTTATTTGCATCGTTTAGAAAAGCAAACATCCATTGGAGGGCAACCAAAAAAATGAACAACAAATGAGATTTTTTTTTAGGGCCTTAAAGACAAGTAAAGGTTCTGGTCCTTATGGTTTGGAATAAAACTCTGTTGTCTGGAATGGTATAGGGCAGGGGTAGGCAACCTTGGCTCTTTTATGACTCGTGGACTTCAACTCCCAGAATTCCTGAGCCAGCATGGGGGAAACTATGGCCCCTTCATGACTTGCGGACTTCAACTCCCAGAATTCCTGAGCCAGCATGGCTCAGCATGAAAACCTCTCCCTTTCCCCTCAGCATGGCTGGCTCAGGAATTCTGGGAGTTGAAGTCCACGAATCACAAAAGAGCCAAGGTTGCCTACCCCTGGTATAGGGTGTCCTGCTTGAGTAGGGGGGGGTTGGTCTGGAAGACCTCCAAGGTCCCTTCCAACTCTGGAATTCTGTTAGATGTCATTGAGAATCTTATGACTGTCTTTGCTCCTGCGGGGAGATGCCGCGTGACCCTAAACTCTCATTTCAGATCCTGGCTAATCAAAGGCATGTTTGGCTTCCCGTGGAAAGAGATTTAAATTTGCGCCACTTGATTTAATCTTCAGGCATTGCCATGGCAGGCAGTGTGGTTATGTGAAGGATTGGCAAAGGCAGGCACACATTATTGTGGTCCTCTTTCTGTTAGGCTTTGGCAGCAGGGCACGTGATGGCAGACGATGGGAACTGGAGTCCCTTTGCAATATTTGGGGGCTCATGGGTGGCCTGCCTCCTCCACGGAGGACACGCAAAAGGATGCTGCGTGTTCAAAGAAGGATTTGCAAACGTGGTCTTGCTCTGGGCCAAAAGCAACAAATTGCAAGCAGACTCCAGGTAGTCCTCAATTTAACAACCGTTCGTTTAGTGACTGTTCAAAGCTACAAACGTGACTTGTGACCGTTTTTCACCCTTTCAACCGGGGTCACGTGATGAGAATTCAGACGTTTGGCCACTGGCTCATCTTCACGACGGTCTCAGGGTCCCAAAGTTATGTGATCCCCTTTGGTGACCTTCCGACAAGCAAACTCAACCGGGGAAGCCAGTTTCGCTTAACGACCGTGTGACTGAACTTAACCTCCGCAGCGATTCACTTAACGACGGTGGCAAGCAAAGCCGTCGAAGGGGGGCCAAGCTCGCCGAACAAATGTCTCGCTTAGCAACATAAAGGTGGGGCTCCGTTTCGGCCGTAAGCCGAGGACCGCCTGTATCGTTCGGCCCCCTGCAGGGACGCCAGCTGGCTTTCAATGCCTCCCTGTCTGTTCGCAAGCCGGCTGGACGCTGACGCAGCCCGAATGGCACTTGTTCCCTTTGACCTGCTGCCCGCCCAGCAGGAGAAAGCCCCCATTCATCGCAGCTAGAAATCCAGCTGCCAAAGGAATGACCAAACTGGCACCCAGTTGCAAAGGACAGGGACCACCACACCCACCGTGCGCATTGCTTCTCCAGAGCGGAGGGGGGTCTTCGAAAAAGAGCCAGGGGGTGTTATGGGGCGGGGAGACTTTTGCTCGGCTGCGCAAGGAGGACGTGCGGTGCAGGTACGCAACCCAGCTCCTGCCTGTGTGTGGGTGTTGAGAAGTGATTACAGCCGATCTCTTTCCTGAGGATGTTACGTGGACGGCTTTTGTCTTG
>NW_015386917.1:12147-22997 GCF_001527695.2 Protobothrops mucrosquamatus | reverse complement strand
GCTTGCCACCAGATGTTGTGGAAGCTTTCAGGAAGAGACTGGACAGCCATCTGCCAGAAGTGGTGTAGGGTCTCCTGCTTGAGCAGGGGGTTGGACTAGATGACCTGTAAGGCCCCTTCCAACTCCGTTATTCTATTCTAAGAAGGGGAAGTCTCTGTTGTCGACCCGAGGGTTTGACAGCCACCCGTTTGCTTAATAGGAAAATCACAGACCGGATTGACCCGGTCTGTTCTCTGCCTCCACCCCGAACACAATCTTTGTTGTGTCTAGTGTGTGCCATCTTCCTTGCGCTCTCTGGCCTAGTCCCTTTTCTCATTCAACATCCGTGCTTCCTCTCCCAAGGTCTTTTCCTGTTCCCAACCACCCCTCCACACACACCCACACACACCACCGGCTTATCACGGGCTTTCCTTCCAAACAGCGGGAGAGTGGAAACACCCAAGAGGGTGACTCGGTTTCCCTCTGCTTATGGATTAGTCTCCAGGATCAGAGGAGTGGACAAACCCTTCCCCCTTCCTGTCCTCTTTTTACAGGTAGTCCTCAATTTACAACCGCAATTGAGCCTATCTCAACCCAGCTTCCATCATCCCCAGCCATTGACCTCCACAGCTAGGGATTTGCAGCCCAGCAAGGGGCGATTAATTGACTGTGCATGCTAGGCTGCATTAACAGAGGGATAGAATCAAGATCACGTGAAGTGTTAATACCACTTTACAAGGCCTTGATAAGGCCACACTTGGAATTCTGCATCCAGTTTTGGTCACCACGATGTAAAAAAGATGCGGAGACTCTAGAAAGAGTGCAGAGAAGAGCAACAAAGATGATTAGGGGACTGGAGGCTAAAACATATAAGGAACGGTTGCTGGAATTGGGTATGTCTAGTTTAACGAAGAGAAGGACGAGGGGGGACAGGATAGCAGCCTTCCAGTATCTCGGGCTGCCCCAAAGAAGAGGGAGTCAAGCTATTCTCCAAAGTGCCTGAAGGCAGGACAAGAAGCAACGGGTGGAAACTCACCAAGGAGAGAAGCAACCTGGAACTAAGGAGAAACTTCCCGACAGTGAGAACAATTAACCAGTGGAACCACCTGCCTCCAGAAGCGGTGAATGCTCCAACACTGGAAGTTTGTAAGAAGAGACTGGACAGCCATTTGTCCGAAATGGTATAGGGTTTCCTGCCTGAGCAGGGGGTTGGACCAGATGACCTCCAAGGTCCCTTCCAACTTTATTATTATTATTATTATTATTATTATTATTATTATTATTATTATTATTATTATTATTATTATTATTATTATTATTATTATTATTATTAATTATTATTATTATTATTATTATTATTCCCAGAATTCCCCAGCCAGTATGCTTTAAGGTGGGTGGGCTTCAACTCCCAGAATTCTGGGAGTCGAATTCCACATCTTAAATTTACTAACATTGAAAATACTAGTAATAGTAAATAGAAAATTTTCCCCGGCTTTTGAAGCGCTTCCAATTGAGTAAGCTTATTTTATCTCTGGACACGTGGAAACCAGAGAAGGAAGGATAGCTTCGTCCCAATCAGTCGTTCCTTGCACGTGACTTTTTTTTTGTTTGAGGGGGGAAAAATATCTCTCCCTCCTCCCCTTTAGAAAACCCTTTTCCATTTCCTTGCACTGATTTCTGTTTTCTGGGTCATTGCAAACTGAGTCCTCTCTTCTTTAAGCGCGATGCCCTCCGGCTTTGAGGTTCGTCCTGCTTGCATCACAAGCCACGGCTAAGCCTCGGCTTTTTGCCTTTGACGTTTTTTGCAGAAGTGTCTTTTTGCACTTCCTCTGTCGAGGAGGACAGAGCAAGGAGTGCTGCCCTGGGGGTGGCTTGCTCAGATGTGATTCTTGCCATTCCCAGACGCGTCTTCCTTTTTCGTCCTTTGCATTCTGTCTGTCTCTCTTCCCACCCGCCTCCCATCCTTGACTCAAACACCGCTAATTATGGGAAACCGTTAGAAGAGCGGGTATGAAGTGTTAATACCGCTTTACAAGGCCTTGGTAAGGCCACACTTTGGAATACTGCATCCAGTTTTGGTCGCCACGATATAAAAAAGATGTTGAGACTCTGGAAAGAGGGCAGAGAAGAGCAACAAAGATGATTGGGGGGCTGGAGGCTAAAACATACGAAGAACGGTTGCTGGAATTGGAGATGTCTAGTTTAATGAACACAAGGACGAGGGGGTGACCTGATAGCAGTGTCCCAATGTCTGCCACAAAAAAGAGGGGAGTCAACCTGTTTTCCAAAGCACCAGAAGGCAAGACATGAAACAATGGATGGAAACTAATCAAGGAGGGAAGCAACCTGGAATTAAGGAAAAATTTCCTGGTGGTGAGAACAATTAGTCTGCCTCCAGAAGTTGTAGGTGCTAAGTTGTGGGTGCTAACACAACTAAGAAGAGATTGGAGAGCCATTTATCCAGAATGGCGTAGGATCTCCTGCTTGAGCAGGGGGTTGGACTAGAAGACCTCCAAGATCCCTTCCAGCTGTGTTATTCTGTTCTGTTAAGATGCTAGTGAAAGTAGCCAAATTTCAGGATGTGCAAGGGAGATTTTGCAGGGGAAAAGTCCACTTAACGTGGTTCTGTGGACTCAGATTCAGTTCCCAGCATTTCCTGCTTAAAGGGGGGGGGTTGTGGGTAATAAAAAGCCTTGCCCCCACCCCCCATGGAAGCTGCTGCCAGCAAGTCGTATCAGGCTGAATGGACAATAGTTCGATCCACTCATATGCCTTTTTCTAGTCTGAATCCTCAGTCTTGTCAAACTAGGCCAGGGTGGATAAATGAAGCAAAGAAATGCTGATTTTTTTTAGTTTTGTAAGGTGACTGTCAATTTTTAATTACAGGGAGTCCTCGAATTACGACCGTAATGGATCCTGCAAGCTGTGACGGTCGTAAAATGGGACATCATGTGATCGGGCCCAATTTCACAACCGTCATTAAGCGAACTCGTCGTTCGCTATGGGGTTGTGGGAATTTATTTACATTTTTGGCTGAAAACTAGAAATAAATGCTCGTTTTTTGGGGCAAAAGCCTCGTAAATCAGGCTCATTTGAATGTGGGATGGTGCCAACGGATGTAAGTGTGAGCCGGTTGCCAAGCACACCAAATACAATCACAGAACCACAGGGGAGATGCAAGCTTCAGAACTGGGTTGTAAATAGCTTTTGGGGGGGGGGGGGATGTCCTTTGTAACTTCAAACAGGCATAAGTGAAGGACTAGCTGTACTGATATTTTATTCTGTATCCACTATTATTCTGTCTGCTTTTTCTTTTAGGTAGCTATTTATTCTGTTAAATGTTTTGATTAAATAAGTTATCCCTGGAACAAAAAGAGAAAACGGTTGGCCTGAAAGCTTGGAAGGATTTTGCCAATGAGAGCAGACTATAGTGCTCTATAATGGAACAGTTGATATCATGTGGTTTTGTGCACCCTTTAATTCACCCAGCACCTTGAGGACTAGAAACTAGAGACTCTTCGTTTAGGACTTGCAACTCCAGATGACATTTGCAAAATACCCGAATGAAACTATATATACATGACTATGACTAATGACTATGTGTAATGCATTACCCCAGTACAGGATGTAAATATACATACGTGCGTGCGTGCATGCGTGTGTGTTGGCTGGAGCACCCGGTCTACCAAGTATAGGATAAAATAAATCCGTCTGTTCTGCGTTTTGCTCCAATTTAGGAGCATGTTTTGCAGGCAGACGTCACATATTGTGAACATTGTAAATTCAAAAATTTTGTGGCTGACAAAGAGTTAGTGGGAGACTAGTATATTTTGAACACACACACACACACACATGCACATCCTGTACTGGGATAATGCATTACACATAGTCATTGATTTACAGCCATTCATTTAGAGACTGTTGGAACTTACAATGGGATTGAAAAAAGTGATTTATGACCATTTTCACATGTACAACCGTTGTAGCCTCCCCGTGGTCGCACGACCAGAATTCAGGCACTTGGCAACTGACTCATATTTATGACAGTCGCGGTGTCCCGGGGTCACGGGATCCCCTTTTGCGACCTTCTGACCAGCAAAGTCAACGGGGGAAGCCGGTTTCACTTAACAACCGGGTTATTAACTTAACAACTGCAGTGATTTGCTTAACAACTGTGGCAAGAAAGGTCGTAACCTAGGCCAAAATTCACTTCCCAGGTGTCTGGCTTAGCAACAGAAACTTTGGGATCCATTGTGGTCGTTAGTTGAGGACTGCCTGCATTTTTAACACTGTTGGGTTGGTTCTTCGTTTATTTTGATGCAAAGTGCCTGATTGTCCCCTACCCAGTTCTAACGGTTCATTGTCTCTTTTCTAATCCAAGAAACAATTCCAAGATGGCGTGGCACCACTGCCCCTTCCCGGCCTTTGCGACCTCCCTGGCTGCAGTGTGCTGACCCTTAACTACGGCGTGGACGTCGGCTCCAGGAATTGCTCTTTTTCCAAACGGTTGGCAAGCGTCTCCCCATGGGGAGCGCTCTGCCTTTCTTTGTCCATTTGACCACCGCTGGCTGTCTCGGAAGTCCTCGGTTGGCTGGCGAACTGGAAAGGCAGAGGGGCCTTCCCTCCAATCAGAGACAAGGGCGGGATCCGGAATCCTGAGCGCAAGCACCGCACGCCGGTCGGGGCGATGCAGTCGGACGATCTCTTCGTTCGTAAGATGCGACGCCACTCGAACCGCCCGCCGCTCACCTCGTTCTCCTTTGACAACTTCCGGGCCCCCAAGCCCCAGGTGGGCGAAGGCCCACTAGTGGGCCACTGTGGACCGCCGCTGAGGTCGCCGCAGCGCAGCGGTCTCATGCATCGCAGTAACAGCGATGTGACCCTGAGCGAAGGGGAGCTGGCGGCCGCAGCAGGGACTCCCAGCTCGTCGTTGCCGCTGGCTGTAGCCTCCGGGACAGGGTTCCAGCGAAACAGCAGCAGCCCCGTCATGCCCTCAAAGAGCATGGCGCCCCCTCGAGCCCGGGCACACAGCCACGAAGAGTCCCGGGTGGGCAGTCCCACCGCCCGGCGTTTCCGCGACCCCCTGCTCCTGCTGGGACTGGCGTCCTCGGACGTGTGGGAATCGGAGAGGGGCGGCACCCCGTCAGCGGAGACCAGCGTATCCCTTCCTGCATCGGAGGCGGCCACGCCGGTGTGGGGCCGCCACCTGGCCCATTACGACGTCCAGAGTATCCTCTTTGAGCCCGGCGAGGGGGCCCAGGAAGCAGCCAGGCAGTGCAACATCACCACGGGTGCCTCGGCGGCTTCACAGTCCCGCACGGCGGACGTGACGCTGATTCTGGAGGACGGAGCCGAAGAGGAAGAAGGGGGCACGCTGGTGCTCAGCTGCTCCGCCTTTCGCGTGGAAGCCGGAGGGGAAGTGGAACGGGGGCTAGGCCAACACCGGGGGCTACCGGCGGGCTTCCACTGTCCAAACATGGCCGTATCGGTGCTGGAGGAACCCCGTGAAAGTTACGGACAGAGGAGCAGCCGTGTGATGCACGCCATCGAGTATGCCGATCTCGGAGCCTGTTACTACCGGAAGCATTTTTACGGCAAAGGTGAACGAGGGGCATCCGGGAGAAGGAGGGGGAGGAGAGCAGAGGGAAAATGCACCATGAGCTGCAATTTCACATCAAGTTGAAACACGGGTGGTCCTCGGCTTGCAGCCGTTCATTTAGCGACCGTCCTAAGTTACAACAGCACTGAAAAAAGTGTCTTACGACTGGCTCAGGGGCTGATGCCTGTTGCAACATCCCCACGTGGTCACGTGATCCGAAATTTAAGCGCTTGGCAGCCGGCATGAACTGGGATCACGTGATCCTCCATTTTTGACCTTCCCAGACGGCTTCCAAGGAGCCAAGTCAAGGGGGGAAGCGGGATTCGTGTAACAACTGCACTTATCAACAATGGCAGTGATTTACTTAACCACCCTGGGAAATGTCGTAAAGTCAGTCGCAGCCCAGTGAACAAACCGCTTGGCTTGGCGACGGAAATAGGGATTCCAACAGTGGTCGTACGTCGAGGACCACCCAGACGTAGCCAAGCCGTATTTGGGGTGCTGAACCACTCATCTGGGTTAAACTGTAGTCCGGGAGCTGTCTCCAGTTCGAATTAAGTCCTCCATTAGATTTAACCTTCCAGTGCAGAATCATTTGGGACATCCAAGTGTTCCACTCTGACTTGATTCGCCATTCTTCCCAGGATGGAGCACTTTGATGTCTCTGTGGCTAAGACGCCTCTGACTGGATCCTTCCCGTGGTTTTAAAATAGAAGCTAGAATAGTTCTTTGTTTTGCCTGGGTTTGTTTCCCTTTCACGTGACCGCTTCTCCCAGAAGCCGCCATGGCTGACTCTGCATCATCTCCGCATCAGAGTCAAATGAACAAGCTTAAAGTGCTTTGAAGTTCATTGATGTGGCCTTTTTTTTTTTTTTTTTTTTGCCCCCACCCCGAATCGGTGAACTTTACAGCAAAAGAAGAGAGTATAAACCTGGTGAAAGTTGCCAAGGCTTTTTCTCTGCCACCTTTTTGGAAATAAGGCACGCCACGACGACGAAAGGAGACCGGATTGAGGGCAATAAATCTCAGTGTTGCAAAAAGGGGATTTGGGTCTGTCTTTCAAGCAGGGTGGGGTTGAAACCCTGAGCTGTGGTCTTTCCTTGTTTTAGGAATTTGCTCAACAATTCCCCCCCCTAAAAAACATCCAGGTTAAGAAGAAATGTAATTAACGCAATATTTTAAAAGTGCACTTGACAGCACGATTAAAAAGACCCTATAAGGGTAGTCCTTGACTTGCAAACATTTTGAGTTCAGCTGTGGTCATAAATCAAGGATTATCTGTAATGCAATGGCCTAGTTGGTACATTAGGCTAAAACTAAGTATGCTTAGAATTCCTACAATATACTAGATCAAGGGTCTTCAAACTTGTGGACTTCAACTCCCAGAATGCCTCAGCCGGCATTCAAACTTAGCAACTTTAAGACTTGTGGACTTCAACTCCCAGAATGCCTCAGCCAGCATTCAAACTTGGCAACTTTAAGACTTGTGGACTTCAACTCCCAGAATGCCTCAGCCAGCATTCAAACTTGGCAACTTTAAGACTTGTGGACTTCAACTCCCAGAATGCCTCAGCCAGCATTCAAACTTGGCAACTTTAAGACTTGTGGACTTCAACTCCCAGAATGCCTCAGCCAGCATTCAAACTTGGCAGGGCTGGCTGAGGAATTCTGGGAGTTGAAGTCCACAAGTCAGCAAGCTGCCGAGTTTGAGGACCCCTGTACTAGATCCCAAACTCCCATTTTAGCTTAGCCTGGGCTGGTGTGCAAATCCCATATCCACGTACATATTTGTATGCAATACAGATTTGAGTATTCATAATATATTTATAAAACAGTGTTTCTCAACCTTGGCTCTACCGTGTTTCCCTGAAAATAAGACCGGGTCTTATATTAATTTTTTGCTCCAAAAGATGCACTAGTAGTGCTTATTTTCCAGTTAGGTCTTATATTCAGGGAAATACGATACTAAATCCATCCATCTGGCTGACGATCTTAACTGGGACTTATTTTTGGGGTGGGACTTATATTACAAGCATCCTGAAAAAATTCAAGTTACGGCTTATTTTCCGGTTGGGTCTTGTTTTCGGGGAAACACGGGACTTTTCAGACGCAGGAACTTCAACTCCCAGAATTCCCCAGCCATTCCCCATAGTCGGCTGGGGAATTCTGGGAGCTGAAGTCCTCGCGTGTTCAAATGACCGAGGTTGAGAAAACACGACCGAAGAGAGGGTTTTTTTTTAAAAAAAAAGTTTATTGGAAGGCATCGATGTGTTATCTTTCCTTTTAGATTTTTTTTTTTTTTTGCTGTAAGTTGTCTCGACTTCCTGTGGTGCAGGGCGATACTATAATATTACCATTTCCTCATTTCCTTTTTTTTTAGAAAAAATAATACTGCGTTTCCTCTTTCAAATATTTCTGGCCTAGTCCCCCAGGCCGGTGAAAAAGGAGAGCCTTGGCACCAAATACAACTGCATATTCAAGGGTGTGTTTTCTCGTCTTTCTTTTTGCGTTGCCTTAAATAAATCTACGTCTCCTTCTGCTTTTTTTCCCCAGAACACCAAAATTTCTTCGGGGTGGATGATCAGCTGGGCGCGGTGGCCATTTCACTCCGTCGCGAAGAGAAGGAAGGCAGCGCGGGTCCTCAGTTTAATTACCGTCTTATCATTCGCACAAGCCAGGTGAGCGTTGGTCTTGGGCGCGCAAATTGTGCACAGAGAAAGCAGGGGCGTGACTCGAGGTTGTGGGGAGGAGACGGGAGATGCCCAGAGTCCCTTGGAAGAAAGGGAGCAGAGCTACTGCCTTACAAAGTCCTCGCCTTGTTTAGTGACCGTTTGAAGTTACAACAGCACTGAAAAGCATAGCAGTTGCGCTTAGACTTATATACCGCTTCATGCTGCTTTACAGCCCTCTCTAAGCGGTTTACAGAGTCAGCAACAATCTGGGTCCTCATTTTACCAACCTTGGAAGGACGAAAGGCTGAGTCAACCTTGAGCCGGTCAGGATCGAACTGCTGGCTGTGGGCAGAGTTTGCCTGCAATTCTGCATTCTAACCACCAGGAAGGAAGGAAGGAAGGAAGGAAGGAAGGAAGGAAGGAAGGAAGGAAGGAAGGGCAATAGCAATAACACTTAGACTTATATACCGCTTCACGCTGCTTTACAACCCTCTCTAAGAGGTTTACAGAGTCAGCATATTTGCCCCCAACAATCTGGGTCCTCGTTTTACCGACCTCCGAAGGACGGAAGGCTGAGTCAACCTTGAGCCCGTCAGGATTGAACTCCTGGTAGTGGGCAGAGTTAGTCTGCAATACTGCATTCTGACCACTGATAGTGAGAACAATTAATCAGTGGAACAACCTGCCTCCAGAAGTGGTGAATGCTCCAGCATTGGAAGTTTCCAAAAAGAAACAGGACAACCATCTGTCTGAAATGGTATAGAGTCTCCTGCTTGAGCAGGGGGTTGGACTAGAAGACCTCCAAGGTCCCTTCCAACTCTTGTTATTCTGTTATGGAAAAAAAGAAAAGGACTAGAGGTGACAGGATAGCAGCGTTCCAATATTTGAGGGACTGCCACAAGAAAGAAGGGGGGGGGGGGTCAACCCTATTCTCCAAAGCACCTGAAGGCAGGACCTGAAGGCAGGATGGAAACTAAACAAGGAGAGAAGCAACCTAGAACTAAAGAATAATTTCCTGACAGAACAATTGACCAGTGGAACGCCTTGCCACTAAAAGTTCTGGATGCTCCATCACTGGAGGCTTTCAAGAAGACATTGGACAAGCATCTGTCTGAGATGATAGAGAGCAGGGGTAGGCAACCTTGGCTCTTTTATGACTCGTGGACTTCAACTCCCAGAATTCCTGAGCCAGCCATGCTGAGGGGAAAGAGAGAGGTTTCCAAGCTGAGCCAGGCTGGCTCAGGAATTCTGGGAGTTGAAGTCCACAAGTGATGAAAGAGCCAAGGTTGCCTACCCCTGGTATAGGTTCTCCTGCTTGAGCAGGGGGCTGGACTAGGAGGCCTCCAAGGTCCCTTCCAGCTTTGTTATTCTGTTCTGTTATTCTCAACATCTTTCTTTCCCTCTCCCCTTTTGACCTCTCATTCCCTCCCTCCCTCCCAGCTGCGGACTCTGCGTGGATCCATTTTGGAGGATGGGCTGCCTCTCACCGCTCGCCATGGATCTCCCCGTGGTGTCCCTCCCAAGAAGCTGCTGGATCACCTCATGCCGGAGCTCAACCTGCAGTGTCTCCGTCTCGCTTCCAGCTCCCCAAAAGTCCCCGAGACGTTGCTGAAGTTGGACGAGCAAGGGGTAAGTCGGAGGGCCTAGTACAGGTCATCCTCAAGTTACGGCCATAGTGGAGCCTGGCCGTTAACGGTTGTAAGTTGTGACTGTGGTAAATAGGGTAGCCGACATCTTCTTAAAAACTTCCAGCGTTGGAGCATTCACCGCTTCTGGAGGCAGGTAATTCCACTGGTTAATTGTTCTCACTGTCAGGAAATTTCTCCTTAGTTCTAGGTTGCTTCTCTCCTTGATTAGTTTCCATCTGTTGCTTCTTCTCTTGCCAGTCTTCTGTTCCACTTTTGTTTCGCTTTTTCGATTCTTGCAGCTCAGCTTCCAGCGCAAAGTGGGGGTCCTGTATTGCCGGGAGAAGCAGGGCTCGGAAGAGGACATGTACAATAATGAGAAGTCTGGACCCACCTTTGAGGAGTTCCTGAACCTTCTGGGCGAGCGGATCCGCCTGCTTGGCTTTGACAAGTACCGTGCCCAGCTGGACAACAAGAGTAAGCGTAGGGGGTGATCAGCTTCTGCAAGTGTGTGTACAGAGGCCCAAATGCACGTTTGCACAAACCCAGGCCCAGTGTTGCGCACAATCACGTCCCTGGAACAAAGGGATGCTCGGTCAGTACTAAAAAATTAATTTCGTGATGTGCTTGGTAGGATGTAAAGGCATGTGCAAAAGACCTTGAGAGATGGGACGCAGGGATAAGAGACAGAGCATAGCCTTCAGCTGCATAATGGATGTAGAAAGAGCTTGGAAGGGACCCTCCCCTGATTTTCCAGGCTGTAAAAGGAGGAGGGGGATAGATGTGTGGAAAGAGTTATTGCCTGCAGGTATGTGTAATGATAGGTGGGGAAGACCTTGGAAGAAGGAGCAAAGGGGCCCTGCTCGGGAACAGTCAGATAAGAGACAGCAGAGCCCTCAGCTGTGTAACAGACAGGGTGAGAGGCTTAGAAGGGACCCTCCGTAGTTTCTCAAGCTTGTAAACAAGGGGGGGGGG
>NW_015386917.1:0-12064 GCF_001527695.2 Protobothrops mucrosquamatus | reverse complement strand
GATAGATGTGTGGAAAGAGTTATTGCCTGCAGGTATGTGTAATGATAGGTGGGGAAGACCTTGGAAGAAGGAGCAAAGGGGCCCTGCTCGGGAACAGTCAGATAAGAGACAGCAGAGCCCTCAGCTGTGTAACAGACAGGGTGAGAGGCTTAGAAGGGACCCTCCGTAGTTTCTCAAGCTTGTAAACAAGGGGGGGGGGAATCTACATCTATGGAAAGAGTTCAGAGTGTGTGCAAGGATATGGGGGGAAGACCTTGGGAGACAGAGCAAAGAAACACTGCTTAGGAAGGGTCGGATAAGAGACAGCATAGCCCTCAGCTGTGTAACAGAAGAGACCCTCCCAGGTAATTTCAGACTTGGCAAGATTCTGTAAATGTAGCTTTACATTAAAATAGAATTAACACAGCAGGTTGCGCTAATGGGAGGGAGGGGGTTTTAGCAAAACCAGCTCCCGCCTCCTCATTTGAAGGAGTCCTGAGCACAGTTCTGTAGGAGAAGAGCAGGTAGAGCTGGGGAGGGGCGGGGTCAAAGGAGTCATCAGCTTAGAATTCCTACTTCGCCACAAAGGATCCAAGTCCAGACCCCCTTGAATTCCGCTGACCCTTATCGAGCGCCAATTTAGTGCTGACCATTCATTGACTAGATTCTTGTGCGGGAGCTTGAATAAATCTACGCTGCAGTCTAGCGGGTGGTGCTGGTTGTTTGTGCCTGTCAGATTCTCCTTAAAGCAGGCTGTGTTTAAAGTTACCAAAACAATGTTTTCTTCTCCCTTCCCCTGCCCCTTCTTTGCAGACGACTCCACGGGGACCCACTCTCTGTATACCACATATCAGGACTATGAGATTATGTTCCACGTCTCCACCATGTTGCCCTACACACCAAACAACCGCCAGCAGGTGAGTAGATATAGAGTAGAGTAGAACAGAACAGAATAGAAGTAGTGGAATGGAATAGAGTAGAGTAGAGTTAGAGTTGAGTAGAATAGAATAACACAGTAGGTAGAGTAGAGTAGAGTAGAGTAGAGTAGAGTAGAGTAGAGTAGAGTAGAATAGAATAGAATAGAGAATGGATGAAAATAGAATAGAATAGAATAAGAGATAATGGAATAGAATATAATGAATAGAATAGAATAGAATAGAATAGAATAGAATAAGAGATAATGGAATAGAATTAGAATAGAATAGAATAGAATAAGAGATAATGGAATGGAATAGAATAGAATAGAATAGGAATAAAGAAAGAATAGAATAGAATAGAATAGAATAGAATAGAATAGGACATAATGGAATAGAATAGAATAGAATAGAATAGAATAGAATAGAATAGAATAGAATAGAATAGAATAGAATAAGAGAGAACGGAATAGAATAGAACAGAACAGAACAGAACAGAACAGAACAGAACAGAACAGAACAGAATAGAATAGAATAGAATAGAATAGAATAGATGTATTAAAGCAAGAATATTAAAGCAAATCATGATACAAGAAGTTATATCATAAGAATCTGAGGAAATATCTAATTGGACAGATGAGAAGGCTAATAAGTATTTCAGCCCTACTACCGTAGGTGGTTTGACATCCTCTCCCCCTTATTCTTTTCTTTCAGCTGTTGAGGAAGCGACACATTGGCAATGACATTGTCACCATCATCTTCCAAGAGCCGGGAGCCCTCCCCTTCACACCCCGCTTGGTCCGTTCCCAGTTCCAGCATGTTTTCATTGTGGTTAGAGTACACAGTTCCTCCACCGACCATACCACCTACAGGTGAGGGGGGGGGAAGGCTGACAAACCCATCCTAACTTTTCATAGTACTTCTGATTATTACAGCCCTGGAGTAAAGGTATTTTTCCTTGATTGCCCTGACATCAAAGAGTTTTAATTATGGTCTGGTCACCAAGAGGGTCCGCTGCAAACCGAGATTTTCTGACAGTGAGAACAATTAACCAGTGGAACTCCTTGCCTCCAGAAGCGGTGAATGCTCCAACACTGGAAGTCTTTAAGAAGAGACCGGACAGCCATTTGTCTGAAATGGGATAGGGCTTCCTACCTGAGCAGGGGGTTGGACTAGATGACCTCCAAGGTCCCTTCCAACTTTATTATTATTATTTGGTTTCAGTTTCAGTTAATTTTCACACTGGGAATCCTACCACGTTGCCACCAGCCAGCAGTTCCCGAAGATTAAGCAGCATGCAAGTTTGATCAATAAATTTGAAATGATGAAGACAGTTTTCGTTTCCATCACAGCCTGTTTATCCGTGTACTCAAGGTCACCTGAGTGGTGCAAATGGTTGTGGGGCCTTGGAACTGCTGAAAGGACTGTGTGTTCCACACCCATTTTTGCACTACTCAAATGACCCTGAGGACACAGATAAACCTCCAAGTGGCCTCAACGATTCTCTGAAAGAAGGCAAATGTCCAGCGGTCTGCAAGGAGTATAAATCCTTCCATTCCCCACCGTCCAGTCAGAGCTGAAGAAGCTTCTTGGAGGAGAAGTGAAACGTCTTCAAAAAAAACCCACAAGATAATCCAGTTGCCTCTTGCAAAAGCACTTTTGGGACTTCCAATGGATGCTGAATGTAGACCTGTTCTTCCCCACGTTAACGTGGCCTAGCGCAGGGGTAGGGAACCTTGGCTCTTTCATCACTTGTGGACTTCAACTCCCAGAATTCCTCAGCCAGCCTGGCTCAGCTTGGAAACCTCTCTTTTTCCCCTCAGCACGGCTGGCTCAGGAATTCTGGGAGTTGAAGTCCACGAGTCTTAAAAGAGCCAAGGTTGCCTACCCCTGGTCTAGGTCGGTCGGTCGCTCTGTCTGTCCGTCCGTCTGTCCATCTATCTATGTCAGGGATAGGCAACCTTGGCTCTTTTATGACTCCTGGACTTCAACTCCCAGAATTCCTGAGCCAGCGTGGGGGAACTATGGCCCCCTCATGACTCGTGGACTTCAACTCCCAGAATTCCTGAGCCAGCATGAGGGAAACTTTGGCCCCTTCATGACTGGTGGACTTCAACTCCCAGAATTCCTGAGCCAGCATGNNAAACCTCTTTCACTTCCTAGTGTCGAAATTCGCTTTCACATCCTGCTTTTTAATTTTTCTGGGCCTAATTAGCAGGGTAAACACAGGAACTAGAATACATCATACATTTGACCTCTCCATAACCTATTTAGAATAGAATAGAGCTAGAAGGGACCTGGGAGGTCTTCTAGTCCAGCCCCCTGCTCAAGCAGGAGAACCTCTACCATCTCAGGCATGTGACTGTCTTGACTCTTCTTAAAGACCTCCAGTGATGGAGCGCCCACAACTTCTGGAGACAAGCTGTTCCACTGGTTAATTGTCCTCGCTGTCAGGAAGTTTCTCCTTAATTCCAGGTTGTTTGATCAGTGTGATCAGTTTCCAACCATTGCTTCTTGTCCTGCCTTCAGGTGCTTTGGAGAACAGTTTGAACCTCTCGTCTTTGTGGCAGCCCCTCAAATACTGGAGTACTGCTATCATGTCTCCCCTATTTCTTCTTTTCTTTAGACTAGCCAAACCCAAATCCCGCAGCTGTTTTTCATATGTTTTCGTCTCCAGGCCTTTGATCATTTTAGTTCCTCTTCTCTGAACTTTTTCCAAGGTCTCAACATCTTTTTTGTAGTATGGTGACCAAAATTGGTTGCAGTAGAACTCTTGTACACTTCTCTGACCTGTGCCTTGTGCATCCCCCTATACCCTTTTATACCCTTACCATTGTGTCCCTGACCCACACACTCACAACTCCAGGAAGCCAGCTGTTGTATTGATTAAATGTTCTCCCTGTCATGAAATTCCTCCTTAATTCCAAGTTGCTTCTCTCCTTCATTAGTTTCCATCCATTGCTTCTTGACCTGCCCTCAGGGGCTTTGGAAAATAAATTGACCCCCCCTCTTCTTTATGGCAGCCCCTGAAATATTGGAAGACTGCTACCATGTCACCCCAGTCCTTCTTTTCATTAATCTAGACATACCCAATTCCTGCAACCGTTCTTTATATGTTTTAGCCTCCAGTCCCCTAATCGTCTTTTTTGCTCCTCTCTGCACCCTTTCTAGAGTCTCAACATAGTTTTTGTATTATGATGACCAAAACTGGACACAGTATTCCAAGTGTGCACTCAACCAGTGAAGTATAAAGAAGTGCTATCAGATCTGGTGAACTTGATATTACCCCTTCGTTGATGAAACCTAGGATGGCATTGGCTTTTTCAGCACAGGGCTGGCTCATTCTTAAAGTGGTGGTCCATTAGGACGCCATCTTATACCAGACAAAATCAAGATGGAATGATCTTGACTTGATTTCTCACACTTTGCTCTTTCCCAGGTCTAAAGAATCTGCATTGCGCAGGTAGTCCTCAACTTACAACTGTTTAGTGACCATTCAAAGTCACAACAGCACTGAGAAAAGTGATGTATGACCATTTTCCACACTTAGAATTGTTGCAGTATCCCCATAGTCACGTGATCAGAATTTGGACGCTTGGAAGCTGACTCGTATTTATGACGACGGTTGCCGTGTCCTGGGGTCATGTGATCCCCTTTTGTGACTTTCTGATGAGCAAAGTCAATGAGGAAGCCAGCTTCACTTAACAACCAGGTTACTAATTTAACAACTGCAGTGATTCGCTTAACAACTGTGGCAAGAAAGGTCATTAAATGGGGAAAAATCCACTTAACGAATGTCTTGCTTAGCAACAGAAGCTCAGTTGTGGTTGTAACCCGAGGTCTATCTGTATCTGGAGTTCCTTGCTCACACTTTGCACTTCCCCAAGGTCTGAAGAATATTTATTATATTTCATTCGCCTTTATTTTTATTTATTTTTTATTCTTCCTTTTTTCCCCCCTCCCAAACACTATAGAAGTAACTTTTTCCTTTAAACACAATTCTGAAATGGACTAAATGAGATTGTGGCTTTGGGTTCATGTGACTTACTAACAGCTTCCTGTTCATACTAATCTCTTGATCATCCTCTAACAGTTGTTTTCCTGTTGCTATTTATTTATTTTTTCACTGTGATGGGAAATGGAACCCTTTTTTAAAGAAAGAGACCATTTCATTCAATTAATTAATGACAGAAAGATCAGGGGTCTGGGATGGGGCAGGGAAATCTAAGTGTGTTATTGAGGCACTTCTGCAGATGTGTGATCTTGATGCAACCCAACCCCTTACAGATCCCACAATAAAGATTATAAAAATAACAGAATAACAGAGTTGGACCTTGGAGGTCTTCTAGTCCAACCCCCTGCTCAGGCGAGAAATCCTATCCCATTCCAGACAAATGGCTGTCCAATCTCTTATTAAAAACTTCCAACGATGAAGCACCCACAATTTCTGGTGGCAAGCCGTTCCACTGGTCAATTGTTCTCACGGTCAGGAAATGTTGCTTTCTGTCCTTGATTAGTTTCCGTCCGTTGCTTCTTGTCCTGCCCTTATGGTCTGTGGAGGATATTGGGACCCCCTCTTCTTTGCGGCAGCCCCTCAAATATCGGAGCACTGGCTATCGTGTCGCCCCTGGTTCCTTCTTTTCATTAAACTAGACTACACTACCTTTCGTTTCTTTTATGCTTTCGATAGCAAAAAAAGCCGCACATTTCTCACAGAGATTCACACCTTCGCATGTGATGTGTAGGAAAAATTTTGCACGCACGAGTTGCTCTCTCGGTTCAATGTGCTGTGGTTTTTACCATGAATCAGAAGTTCATGGGAAATGACTGTGCCTTTATTTTTGTCAAAAGGTGGTGTTTTTTTTAAAAAAAAAAACACTCTTGGGTCTCAAGTGCGCAGTTGATAAAGAGAGCTGCAGGTTCAAAACCCCTCCAGATTAAGGTTTCGATTTGCGATGACGCTTCTTCATTTGCCGAGCTGCGTTGCAGTTATTTGATTATCCTAAAAATCCTGTTTGAGAAATAAATTAGGGCTTACAAGCAGCCCTCGACTTAAACAACCGCAAGATGGTTGTTAAGTAAGTCGCAACCTGTTTTGCAGCCTTATTGCCACATTTGTTCAATGAATCACTTGCGGCTATTAAGTGAATCGTCATTTAGCGAATCAGGCTTCCTCCGTTGACTGCTTCCCCAGGTGGGAAGGACGCAAATGGGGATCATGTGACCCTGGGGCGCTGCAATCGTCATAAATGCATGCCCGTTGCCAAGTTTGGGTCATGTGACCATGAATTAACATAAATAAAAGAACCAGTTTGATCTAATGCAGGGGGTCTCCAAACGTGGCCACTTTAAGATTTGTGGACTTCAACTCCCAGAATTTTAAGACTTGTGGACTTCAACTCCCAGAATTCCCCAGCCAGCAATGCTGGCTGGGGAATTCTGGGAGTTGAAGTCCACAAGTCTTAAATTCTGGGAGTTGAAGTCCACAAGTCTTAAATTCTGGAAGTTGAAGTCCACAAGTCTTAAATTCTGGGAGTTGAAGTCCACAAGTCTTAAATTCTGGAAGTTGAAGTCCACAAGTCTTAAATTCTGGAAGTTGAAGTCCACAAGTCTTAAATTTACCAAGTTTGCAGACCCCTGGTCTAGTGGTTGAGACACCAGACTAAAAAGCAAGAGGTTGTGAGTTCAAGTCCTGCTTTTGCCATGAAATCAAGCTGGGTGACTTTGGGCCGATCCTTCTTCCTCATCCGAGCCCACCTCACAGAGTTATTGTTCTGGGCAAAATAGGAGGAAGCAGGTGTCCGGGATACTGTATATCCCCTGCTTTTGAGTTATTTACAAAAACAATAAAGGCGGGATATAAATAAATCAAATGAAAATTAGAACTCTATGAAAACTTAATTGGGTTCCGCGAGCGATTAAGGGGGGGGAAATGTTTTGCATGCCGCCCATTTCCTATCCGAATTTCGCATCTTGTCTGTGGTTCTTTTTTTTTAATAGTTTCAGTGGCCTGAGAAAGTTCCGGCGTCCTCTGATCTTTTTGCTTCCATTACGCACAGAAACGATTGATTTGGGGGTTTTGAGACTTCAGTGTGCAGGGTTGAGTTGCAGCGCGTGTTTTTTTGCAGCGGAAAAAAAAATTAAGGTTCAAACCAAACCAGGCCACAACTGAAAAGGCCTGAAGTGCCTCGTTCTGGGTCAGCCAAAAGCTCGTGGCGCTTTTTAACATGGCCAGACGTTTTATGAAAAGTGCATTTATGTCCTAAATACATTGAATTGCTGTATTTCTTTTGAGTGAGAAAAGCTGTGTTTTGGAAAATACTCGTATTTTCCCTCTGTGGTCATTTCGTGCATGAAAGGAGCTCTTTGTATAGATCATAGCAGAAGGGAATTTCTTAAAAGCCCTTTTTCCCCCCAAATGTGTCTGTTCTTAAGAATGCTTTCTTAATGTGGACTAGAAATCCTTTCATGCGTGTACAGGCCTGGAGAAGCATCCTTGATTCTCTTACAAAAGTAATGGCGAATTGATCGACAATATTCGCTTTGTGTTATTTCTTTAGATCTTCTTTAAACAAAGAACTGCCCTACCTCCATCACTGGAGTTTTTCAAGAAGAGATTGGACAACCATTTAACAGGATTACAGAGTTGGAAGGGACCTTGGAGGTCTTCTAGTCCAACCCCTTGCTCAAGCAGGACAACCGGTACCATTTCAGACCTATGGATGTTGAGTCTCTTAAAAACCTCCAGTGATGGAGCATGCACAACTTCGGAAGGCAAGATGTTCCACTGGTTAATTGTTCTCACTGTTAGGAAATTTTTCCGTAGTTTAGGACGTTTCTCCTTACTTTGCCCAGGATGGTATAATCACTCCTGCCTTGGGCAAGGGGGTTGGACTAGAAGATCTCCAGGTGCCTTCTGCAGCTGCCAAAAAAAGCAATGCAATTCTAGGCTGCATTAACAGAGGGACAGAATCAAGATCACGTGGTGTGTTAATACCACTTTACAAGGCCTTGGTGAGGCCACACGTGGAATATTGTATCTGGTTTTGGTCTCCACGATGTAAAAAAGATGTTGAGACATTGGAAAGAGTACAGAGAAGAGCAACAAAGATGATTAGGGGGCTGGAGGCTAAAACATACGAAGAACGGTTGCTGGAACTGGATATGTCTAGTCTAGTGAAAAGGACCAGGGGTGATATGATGGCAGAATTACAGTTTTTGAGGGGCTACCACAAAGAAGGGGGGGGTCAACTTATTCTCCAAAGCACCTGACGGCAGGACAAGAAACAATGGATGGTAACCAATCAAGGAGAGAAACAACCTGGAATTAAGGAGAAACTTCCTGACAGTGAGAATAATTGATCAGTGGAACGGCTTGCCTCCAGAAGTTGTGGGTGGTTCATCATTGAAGGATTTTAAGAAGAGACTGGATAGCCACTTGTCTGAAATGGATAGGGTTTCCTGCTTGAGCAGGGGGTTGGACTAGAAGACCTCCAAGGTCTCTTCCAATCTATTATTCTACATTCTAAGGGTCCAGCCAGCGAAATCAAACCAATCAAAATCAAACCAAAGGCAATCAAAAAAAATTTTAAAGCCTCACATTTGGCTTTTGCAGAGTGTCTGTTCCTGCAGGCCACTAGGGGGCACTGCAGGAACGGCCATGAAATTCCACCAGGCACTGCTCTTTGTTATTCCTTTTTGTCCCTTTACTTTTGTGTGTACCTGTCCTCTACACACACACACACACACACACACACACACACCTAGATTCCAGACCTTTGCACAAAATATTTGAGTCTTTGGGGTAATTATTTAAAGCCCCCATAGTAATTGAGGAAAATTCTAATGGCAGCTAGTGCTTTGACTTACAGCCATTCGTTTAGTAACTGTTCAAAGTTGCAGTGGTGCTCAGACCTGTAGCCAGTCCTCGTACTTATGACCCTCGCCACAGCCCCGCGGTCAGGTAATCAAAATTCAGGTTTTTTTTTTGTTTTTTGTTTTGTCAACCAGTGTGTATTTACGAGAGTTGCAGAATTCCCAAGGTCAGCTGATCGCCATTTGTGGCCTTCCCACCCGGCTTCTATTCTATTCTATTCTATTCTATTCTAATTACCCTATTCTATTCTAATTTCCCTATTCTATTCTATTCTATTCTAATTTCCCTATTCTATTCTATTCTATTCTAATTACCCTATTCTATTCTATTCTATTCTATTCTATTCTATTCTATTCTAATTACCCTATTCTATTCTAATTTCCCTATTCTATTCTATTCTATTCTATTCTATTCTAATTTCCCTATTCTATTCTATTCTATTCTAATTACCCTATTCTATTCTATTCTATTCTATTCTATTCTATTCTATTCTATTCTATTCTATTCTATTCTTATTGTTCTGTTCTATTCTACTGTATTCTACTCTATACTCTATTCTATTCCGTTCTGTTCTGTTCTACTCTGTTATTATTATTATTGTATTGTACTCTACTCCACTCTAAATTTACCCCAGGCAATGTCTGCCTCAGTGTTTCCATCTGTACAATAGGCACTAATACCCCGGAGGTCATAACTTAATCCAGGGGTCCTCAAACTTGGCCCTTTTATGACTTGTGGACTTCAACTCCCAGAATTCCTCAGCCAGGTACGCGTGCCTGGCTGAGGAATTCTGGGAGTTGAAGTCCACAAGTCATAAAAGGGCCAAGTGTGAAGACCCCTGACTTAATCTGTGTGGTTTTGATCATTGTGAGCTGGAACTCAAACGGCTCTCAACGTGGCGGTGTTACAATCCCCCGGAGAGGCCGTAAGCAGACACATCTTCCTTCTCTCCGTCCAGCGTGGCTGTCAGCTGCACCGAGGACATCCCGCACTTCGGCCCTTCCATTCCCGCCGAGAACTGTTTCCTGAAGGGCCCAGCTTTCCGGGACCTCCTGCTCGCCAAGGTGATCAACGCGGAAAACGCCGCCGAACGCTCGGGCAAGTTCCACGCCATGGCCACCCGGACGCGCCAGGAGTACCTCCGCGACTTGGCCCTCAACCACGTCACCACCAGCACCTTGGAGTCCTCCACCTCCCGCCGGCCGCTGATCACGTTGCCGGCGGCCAAGAAGCGAGAAAAGTCCAAGGTTCCCAAGGGGGCCGAGGCCCACAGCGCAGGGGCTTTGGTGTGGGGCGTCTGGGCCCGGGACGGGAGCAAAGAACCCAACAGCAAGACGTTGGAGCTCCGGTGCCTGCTGGGCATCTCGTCGGAGTTTCTAGTCCTCATTGAGGCCCGCGAGAAGAGAGTGGTTTTCAACTGCTCGTGCCGGGACGTCCTAGCTTGGACCTTTTTGGAGAGTTGCACCTTGGACCTTTATTACGAGACCGGGGATTACATTTGCATGCGTGTGGACGAGGGTCAAGCGTCCGACATTCGGGATATCGTCCATCGGCTTCAAGTAGGATTTTTCGCTCCTTTCCCTCTTTTTCCTGGAATTCTTATTGCGAGTGCACAATGTCCGAAATGGTGTAGGGTTTCCTACCTGAGCAGGGGGTTGGACTAGATGACCTCCAAGGTCCCTTCTGTTTTGATGTTTTTGCTTTTGCATTTGGCATCTGGGAGAGAACCTCTGGCAGAAAAGAGCCATGCAAATGTTTAAAACGCAAAGATTTATGTGTTCCCACTTTTGTTACTTTTAATCAGGCCAGTGTACATATTTCCCTCACCACAACAGCTCTGTGAAGAGTTGAGTGGCCTCAGAGATGAATGGTCTCTAAAGCAATCAATCTCGGCAACGTTATGTTGTGTGGACTTCGACTCCCAGAATTCCCTAGCCAGCCTTGCTGCCTTGGGAACTCTGGGAGTTGAAGTCCACGCAAGATAAAGTCTTGCGATATGTGGATTTCAACTCTCTTGCCAGCTGGGGGATTCTGGGAGTTGAAGTCCACGCAAGATAAAGTCTTGCAACATGTGGATTTCAACTTTCTTGCCGGCTGGGGGATTCTGGGAGTTGAAGTCCACGCTTTGCCGAGATTGAGAAACACTGGCCTAAAGGCACCTCAGGGGCTTCTTTATCTAAGGGAGGGCTAGAACTCAGAGCCTCCCACTTCTTAGTCCAACTCGCTCACTGCCATGCCCAACGGTCTCAAGAGCCACAGACCCATTTGCCAAAAGGTTTTGTGCCATCCCTGAAAATCACTCATCTTTTCTCCTTCCCCCCCCCGCCGCTTTCTTCCGGCAGTTGGTGACCCGCGGGTGCGAGACGCGGGAACTGACCCTCTTACGGAACGGCGTCGGCCAGCTGGGCTTCCAAATGGACCACGAAGGGTTTGTAACCGAAGTGGAACGCTTCACCTTTGCGGAAAAAGCCGGGCTCCAGCCAGGGGCCCGCCTGGTCCGTGTGTGCGAGAGGCCCTTGCCCGGCCTGACGCCCCCCCAGACCGCCGAACTCCTCCGCACGGCGAAAAAAGTCACCATCACGGTCGTTCCTCCGGACGAGAACGGAAGACCCAGAAGGTGAGCAGATCCGTGTCAGTCGTATGCCCGGGGCGCTCCTGGGCACTTCTCCTGTGTTCACCTTGCTCTGGTGTTTCCTTCATTGGGCATCTTGCAATTCTGCGGGACGACGATTCAGATAGTCAAGACTACAGAACCCATCCTGCCCAGCTTGCCTGTGGGTGTTAAATTTATCTCCCCCCCCCCAAGCTGGAGAAGTTTATAATCTTTGCCGAATGACAGGAATCTGTCTTCGCAAGAAGGTTTGGGAGCTTCCCACACTGATAACGTATCAAATGGGATCAGGTTTTTCACTGGCTTTAAATTGGCTTACCTCGATCAGGGTGGATTTTTTTTCCAAAAGAAAGACTTCTGGACTTTTATCTTGGCTATTGTCGCTCTGAGCATCATAATTCTGGCACTCTGAGCTTGTTGTTGTTTCCTTGTGGACATTTCATTACCAAGCTAAGTAACATCATCAGTGCACTGATGGGTACTTTGGGTGATGAAATGTCTGTAACAAAACAACCAAACTCAGAGAGCACCAAGGGCCCACAGTCATTGTCCTCCTCCTCCTCCTCCTCCTCCTCCTCCTCCTCCTAACTCCACTCCCTTCTACCACTGATGATGTTACCTAGTTGGGTCATGTAAGAAAACCAGCAAGCTCAGAGAGCACCAAGGGCCGCACAGTCGTTCTCC
>NW_015386916.1:630950-705925 GCF_001527695.2 Protobothrops mucrosquamatus | reverse complement strand
ACGCGGCGGAACCGCGTTCCGGCACCTTTTTCCGGGCCGGCCGCACCGGAAATAGCCCCTCCCGCACCGGAAATAGCCCCTCCCAAATTTTACTTGCATTCCTGTTCTCTAAAGGGGCGGTCCTAGGGTTTGATGAGGGCGTGGCCAGGTTTGAGTTCCGCCACCTTTTCTCTGAGAAAAAAAGCCCTGTAAATAGGTATGGGGTTTGGCATTAGCCAAGACACACTAGGAGAAGTGGGGTAGTCATTGTCATCCATGAGTCTTTAAAGGTCTTCATTGGCTATATTGGGTTGATATCTGCATGTCAGATACTCTGGTGGAAGATAAGCTGTAGTGAATAGTTTGACTTGTAGCTGGTATACTGTTCCTGCGGTGGCTAAGAATTGTCCCTGCCTGTGCTGCTGGATTCCATTTTTGATCTCTTAGCATAAATAGGGTTCCTTCAGTTAAATAATGCCATTTATTGGGATCCAGAAAGACCTAGTTGTTCTTCCACGGGTTGGGCTAGGTTGGATGGAGCTGCTTGTTGGATGTGTTTTTGTCTGTGATTTTGTATTGAGTGTATATTTTCCCTAATTTGTTTTGTTTTAAATTGCATTTTTATTGCTTATTGTATTGTGACCCATCCAGAGCTGATTTGGAATTTGGTAGCGCCCAAGCTGAATGAAATGAAATGAAATAAATGAATCAATCTACAATAAATTTTATGAATGAGCTGCAGCTCTTCTGAACTGTCACTCAGTTTTGAGTAAAGAAGTATAGGGATTACAGTGCAGGCCTAGAAATCAGCAACGGTGAGTTCTAGGCCTGCCTTAGGCATGAAATCTAGCTGGGTGACTTTGTGCCAGTCATTTACTCTCACAGGGTTGTTGTGAAAATAGGAGGCAGGAATCTTATATATGTTTGTCATTTTGAGCTACAGGTAAAAAATGCTAGATAAAAAAATTAATAATATAATAATGGCTAGATTGCACTTCATTTTGCTGTTCTTTGTTTAAAATGCTGGTTACAAAATAACCAGTGTTTAAAGTGAATAGAGTCACTATATGAGATGGATTTCTTTCCAAATGTGATTAAATAAATAAATAAATAAACAAACAAACAAATAAATAAATAATGAGATGGGCAGCCTGGGTATCCTTCTAAGCCAGCCCCATAGGTTGGGGATTGAGGACACTATTAGTAAAGTGGTTTCCTTCCTTTTTTCTAGGGTCAGTTCCAGTCAGTGTTGGTTGGTAGGGGAGATTGTCCCCCTAGATCTCTCACTTGTGGGGTACCACAGGGCTCTACTCTCTCTCCCCTCCTTTTCAACATGTATATAAAACAGCTGGGTGAGGTCATCTGGTGGTTTAAAGTTTAGTATGATCTTTCAACTCTGTACCAGCCAAGTGAGGCTCAGTGCACAGGAACTGTGCAGGTTTGGATAGGGAAGAACTTTCTCAGATTTAATTCAGTTGAGACTGAGTAGCTGTGGGTATTTGGCCTACCCAGATCTGGGGATATTCCAATATTGATCTTGGATGGAGTTGTACTTCCCCATTCAAGGAAGTTGTGCAATTTGTGGGATCTTCTTGTACTCAAAGCTCTTGCTCAATTAGCAGGTAGTCACTGTGGCCAGGAAGGCCTTTGCCCAACTTCATCTGGTGTACCAATTGTGCCTTTCTTAGATTGGGTGGGGCTTCAAAGAGTCACTCATTTCCTAGTCACCTCATGATTTGAAGTGCAACACGATCTACTTAGGGTTGCTCTTGAAGATCAGCCAAAATTTTCAGCTGGCCCAAAATGTAGTGGTGCAGGCAATGATGGGCATGCTTTGATATGCTGATAATAATAATAATAATAATAATAATAATAATAATAATAATAATAATAATAATAATAATAATAATAATAATAATAATAAAGTTGGAAAAGACTGTCTCTGATAGTATCTGCCTGATTTGATCTAGCAAGGTTGGTATGCTCCAGGTTCCATTATTTATCAATGCTAACTATTGAGACCTCTTCTCTGTAGCAGCCTCTGCTCTTTGTCTTATGCTGTTTTTATGTTTCTGTATTGTTTTTTCTAGTTAACTGTACAGTTGTAAACTGTTCAGAGTTGATGGGAATCCAGCAGCATCTAAATATAATAACTATTATTAATGTGATATTCAGGAACATTATACGTACATACATACACACGCACACGCACACACACACACACACACACACAAAAACAATTGTACACACACATACAATTACAAAATTAGTTCAGATGTGTCAGAAATAATATTCAATTTCATATTCAATTTCAATCAATAAATTTGGCTCTGCCTCTTGCACATATTTTCCTCATTGATATACTTGTCCATTCCCATTATTTTCATTGCTGTCAATAAAATGTGGCTTTAGTTTTAGATACTGGAACATTTCTGAAGATTAGTACATGTAATGCTGCTGCAGTGTTTCAAGGCAAAATTAAGACTACTGAATGAATGCTTAACTTTTCACCAAGGCTGTTTAAACATGTTAGCCCATTACTGTGATATCTGGGTCACTAATGAGGCACCTGATGCAATTTTCAGTTAATCTTCTTTGTTATTTGCTCTCAATGTTCCATTTTCGCTACTTGCTCTTAAGCAAGTTAAGTTTTCTTATCTGTGGCTCCCATTGCTTTAATCTTGCATTTGGAAATGGTTTTACTCTGGCTGTATTAGAGGGACAAAATCCATTTGCATGACAATGCTAAAAATGGAAGGATATAAATGGAAAAGTAAAGAAATCAATTCACTAAGTAGTACTGAAGTTAGCAAGGAGTTAATAAAATTATCAGGAAGTCTGATGATATGCTTCAAGCTGTCCTGAGAAGAAGAAAAGAGTTAGCACCAATATTGTCAGTCTTCTTGAGCATCCACCTGTGCTCTGGAAGACAGCGTCTCATGGGGTAAACCTTCAGGATATCATTGGATCCTGTGAATGTAGACTGCAGGGAACAGAGGAAGGAAGATCAATTTCACAGTCTCAAGTAGATCCTGCATAAAGGACATTGAGTTTGCATACTCCACTTTTTACAGCATGTTAGAGTGGAAAAGTTTTTAAAATTATAGAGATCTTCAGACTGGTAGAACATCTAAATCATCTGACCCAAAAGGATTAAAGTAAAAAAATAATTGTAGGTACCCTGTTTCAAGTTTCAAACTTAGGTAGACATAGTGGATGGGTGAAAATAGCTATTTATTCAAGGCTGGACAGATAATCAAGAGACAAGGAAAGAAATATAAATCAAGAACAGAGTCTCTCAGACAGAAAACTGGTCAGAATAGTTTCACTTTCAAGAAGATTGTGCAGAAGCAAAGTCAAAATCCAGTCAAAAACAGAGGGAGCCTAGTCTGGTTTGTTAGCCTGTTTGAAGGTTAGAGTTTCCAAGTTCACAAGTAGAATTCATAGGAATAACCATCAGAGCAGAAGCTCAAATAGTTGTTTCCAAAGGAGAGGAAGATCAGAGTGGCTGTTAAATTGTGCTGCAGCCAGCTATCTTTAAGTATGATAATTATTCCCTTGCTTGGCAAGGAGTCTCACTGAGCATCTTCATTTTACTCTCTGTTCCACTTGCTAAGTCTAAGGACTGGGAGGCTGTACACCATCATCTGAGTGCTCCAACTGTTGTGATGATGCTTATGTTTCATCAGCTTCAGGTGATTCCTAGTTTGGTGTCTCCTGAGGCTGAGATTCTATGGTTCAGCTGGAGCAACTTTGTCAGAGTCTCAGTTCTGGACCAGAACAATATGGATTTTAAAAGAATGAAAAGCAAAAAGTTTCCCAAGAATGGAAACTAAGAAAATTTAAATTGGATTAAAGAAAAAGCAGAATTTGGAATACTGTTTATTAAAGTACTTTTGAACATTAAGTAAATAATACATACCTCCATAGTAAAATATGTATTTAAATTTGCCGAGAAGGATGGTTGGTTGATTTTCATAAATAAAGAAATTGGAAGCTGTGAAAGACCACATGATTAGAACTACAATGTACTGAAAGGCATTTAAGAATTCAGGGTTTAGAAAAAAAAAGTCTTCTTTTTTCTACCTCTTCTTTCTGGAGTAGAAAAATGGCTACTACTAAAAAGCAGCAAAAATGGCAAAAGAGAGCAAAAGAAAAAAGAANTTGGTTGATTTTCATAAATAAAGAAATTGGAAGCTGTGAAAGACCACATGATTAGAACTACAATGTACTGAAAGGCATTTAAGAATTCAGGGTTTAGAAAAAAAAAGTCTTCTTTTTTCTACCTCTTCTTTCTGGAGTAGAAAAATGGCTACTACTAAAAAGCAGCAAAAATGGCAAAAGAGAGCAAAAGAAAAAAGAATTAAACAATGATCCTACAAAAGATGTTTGAAGAAATGGGGAAGATTGTCACAACGTTAGTGATAGTATCAGAGACTGAGGCTTTAATACTGGTAGAGCTGTGACTGCATCAGTTAAAGGGAGGAATCTGGCAGCACTTGAGGGAGAAATGGAGGATAAAATTGCAAAGATGAAGAAATGATGAACAAAAAATTTAAAGAATTTAATACAGATGAATGGAGATGCTAAACAATTCAAAGGAAAAATGGAAATTTTGGACAATATGGCAGAAATAATAGATAAGTGGGAAATGATTTGGATAATATGAAACTACTGGAAGAGAGAAAGAGTTTTGTTCTAGAGAGCAGTTGCAGAGAAACCTGGTGATATTAGAGACTGCTGAACCTTAGCAAAAAAAAAAAATTGGAATTGGATGAAGATATGGATATAGATCTTTACAAAGTGTACAGAATTAATAGAAGTTATGTAGATTTAGAAAAGATACCAAGATATACCGAGATGCTTGTGCACCTTGTCAGGAAGAAAAAAAGAGACCAGATTCTACCACAACATTTTAACACTTAAGTTAAAGATAAACAATTCAGGAGTAATTTTATTCAATGAAATATTGGAAAAGTGGAATATTGAATTAGAGGATATGCAAGTGGATCAAAAGATAGTTCAAGATCAGCACAACAAATGCAACGAGAGAATAAGGAAGAGTTTACTACATTAAGAGCTAGAGGTATAGAGTTTGCTTATGCAGGAATGGACTGTGAAGATGGCAGATTTCACGAAGATAGCAGGATTGATCTCTTTGGAGATAAAACTTAAGTACTTTTTAAAAGACTGAAAATCCTTTATGGACTTTTTGCTGAAAATGGAATAAATGAATTGGTAACTTTTAGATTTGTACCTTAAAGAGGATTGAATATGGGATAGAGGAGAATTATGTAATGTAATCTTAGAGAGGGAAGAGGGATAATAAGTTTGTTTGTAACTGCTGAAATGAAGAATTTGTTTCTTTAATTACTTTTTTCTTTTTTTCTTCTTTCTGTATCTATATTGTCTTTCAGACAGTTTTATTTTTTTTCTGTTTCTTAATTTTTCTATGTATATGTTTTCATATTTGTCTTTTATTCATCTAAACATCTTCAACTAAAAATTATACAAATAATTCTTAGATGTTAGTCCTCTGCACGCTAGCTATGCTAGTTATTATCTATAGGCATATTGCTTTCCCAAGTCTAGTTTAGTTATATCCCTAACTAATGTTGTGTGATTGAAGAAAGAGGATTCTATAAAAGGATATTTCACCAGATGTTTGCTGCCATCACGAGCTACATCTGTCAAATAACTTTCCAACAAATTTATTAAATATGCAATATCCCTGTCCTATTTTGTATTTACTAGCTATCCACTAGGATAATTGCTATGTGGAAATTTGTTTCTCTTCATAAAAAGCATATTATACTCTGTCTAATATAAGACTATATATTCAAATATATCTTCAACAGCTTTCTAATTCAAATGTCAGGCACTTTCAGCATCATAGCTATTAAGCTATGATAAGTACAACTTGAATACATTCCATGATACTACAACAAGACTTTTTTCAGTGAATTTTTGTAAATATTAAAATGATTCTTTACTCTCTTTGTAATAAACAGTGCATTGAATCATGACTGAGATTTAAAAACTGACCTGAAAATCAGGAAGCTCTTGTCTTGAATTTTGTTTCTGGAATGAGTCTAACTACTGTAGTTGGCCTTAAGCAGTCTGTTTCCAGTAATCTCTTCCTCTCTTCCTCATATCCAAAATAGAAAGAATCAGGGCAGTCCTTGTATTCTGTTAATATACTATAATCTTAATTCCCCACTGAAGTTAGTGGCTCTGTAAAGTGGAAAATATGAGGAATCCATATAACTTGAGATGGTATGCTTGAGAGAACACTTCAAATCTTAGGTAAGGAATCTTACTTAAGGAATATATCAATCTAGCTTTCTCTGCATGGTAGAAAGCATAATTTCTGCACCATCTAGGCCATTTCTTCTGCATAGAAATGTTGTAGGTCTTCTGGTATCACTTTGTGATATCTAAGCATGTATGATATGAAGTTCAACCTTTGAATCTCAAAGCTTAACTATTTTCTTAACTGGGGGAATACTATATATTTTATATTTTTATCTGCTTTTTTCACAGTAATACAATTTAATACTTTATTATATAGCTACTTTAAACTTAGTGAAAATCCAGGAGTTTATGATTTGAAAGATATTAACTCAGTTCCATAATATATATGTTACATGTATATAGTAGTAGTTCTTTTAGGTTTATGCTGCAAACACTTTCTTCTGTCCTTTTTGATGTATTTTGAAGTAAAGAACACAAACTTGCTTAAATCATATTTGATCATTCCTAACCAGCTGGTTCAACATTATAGTTTTATTTCCAATAATGTGCAAGTAATTTGCCATCTTTGGGGATACAATGGTGTCTTGTTTTTGTTTTCCCTATTCTAGAATACAAACCTAGAATTTTTTGCTAATCTTCCCTACAAGTATTAATCAATTTGATTCTGTTTAGTTTTTCTGATATCAGGCATGATAGGTGCTGACACCTGCTGTGTTTCTCTGAAGTTGGGTGTTCACAGCTACTTACATTTCATTGACTTTGGACTTGTACAATCTCTTTCTAGCTTCTTGGTAACTTTATGGCTCTTGTTTTAATTGGAGAAAATACACTGTTCTAGTTCCTGAGTTCTTGACAGATGCTTTGTAGAGGAATTAACTCTTTCCATCTAGTGCTTATATTTATGTAGGCATTTTCTGATGACATCAAATCAGCTTCCAAAGAATTGATGCTTGAAAGTTTCATGCTATGAAAATGGAGAGCAGCAGGGAACTTGCCCTATAAGTCCCCTGATTTCAACTCATGTTAAAGCCATTTCTGTAGTAGAGCCATTAATGCCTTGGAAATAATGCCAAAGTGATAAAAAAAATAACTTTTAATATTCAAATGATACTATGAAAATAAGCAAGATAAAGTTTCTAGGAAATATATTTTCATTTAGGACAAATGATTTAATGAGTTTTGATACTTATGCAGAAAAGTTAAACTACATATATACTTTTTATATATTGTGGTTTTATAAAGGATGTTTTAAAATTATTGTGTTAAATTGCATTGTATCATGATTTTCCCATTTTATTTAGTATCCAAATATACATCTATACAACACCTTTACATTTTTGGAGGGTTTTTAGTAAAAATAAAAGTATTTGTTAAGGAAAATTGCACTTTACCATTGACACATATAAATTGTTCTGGATATATAGATATAGAAACATTAATTCAATCAACAGATATTTGGAATTTTTATGCAGATAAAGCTACAAGTACATTGTTATTTGTTCAGGACGTCCAAATGCAATTGATTGATTAGGTGCTAAAGTTGGTGTCAGCTCTTAGTGACTACTTAAATCAGGGGTAGTCAACCTTGGCTCTTTTATGACTCGTGGACTTCAATTCCCAGAATTCCTGAGCCAGCTTAGCTGGCTTAGGAATTCTGGGAGTTGAAGTCCACGAGTTATAAAAGAGCCAAGGTTGACTACCTGTGACTTAAATGGAACCCCAGGATAATCTGCCCCTGTGTGGCAATTTAGATTTTCGAGCTATGCACCCAACACCACTGCAATTGAGTCCATGCATCTATCTTGCTACTGATTGTCCTCTTCTTCACTTTTCTTCTATCTTTCATAGCTTTATGGGCTTTTGAAGGGAGATGAGTCTTCACACAATATAGCAAAAATAAGGCAATTTGAGGCTGATCATTTCTGTCTCATGAGAACTCTGGATTGGTTTGTTTTGTTTGCTTGTTTTCTTGGCTAACCATGGTAGTCTCCAGAATCTTCTCCAATACCAATAAACATAATATATACACTATTTTTGCAGATTCAAAACCTTGATTAATAATGGGAATTTTTTTTAAATTTCAAGAAGGTAAAACATAAAACACGAGCAAGGCTTTTTTTAAAAAAAACGACGAGAGTAAAATTTTTTACAGTATGGTGAACTTTCATAGGCAATAAATTCTTTCTAATAGCTTAAAAATAATATGCAATGCAATAAAAGAAATGATCAATAAATCTCCACATATAGGCAGTTAGGAAGGGATGCCTTGGATAGGGCTTTAAAGGAATTAATTGTGTTTTATGTTTGCTGGGATGAATAGAAAAATTACAATGGAATCTGCCATATCTTAGAAGATTTGCCTTGGGCACTACTATGATTTCTCAAACTGTTTGGTAAGACATGAGAAAAAAAGCCATACAATACAATACTAGGCATGTAATATTGCATTACATATCATTGCTGGTTTTTCTCTTTTATTTGATTTGATACATATTTGCTAACTTATGACACAGAATTAACAGGTAACTTTGATCTGAAACACTGGTGGGTAACAGCAGTAATGTTCATGAGTTTAGCTATATTAGAAATATAGATCTGCAGTCAAGCTTATTTCTCTGGTGGTCTTGCCTGCTCATTGGTCATTATATTACCAATGAGCAATTTTTAAGACACCAGGAATATGCACAATGTAACTGAATAATTGCATGCCCTAATAATGATAATAATATCTTGTGAAAAGAGTTGAGTCAATCTCTTTCTCATGATTATTGCTCTGGGTTTCACAAGCTTCCGTCGAATGGTACAGTGGGATATATGAACTTAACATTAATTTATAATGATAGTCTATGACATTCATATCAAGAAAGCTGCTGACTTGGATAGTAAAAGTCACACAAAAGTGATGCAGTGAAAGCTGTTTCTAGCTCCCAAATATGTATGGTAAATAGTATAGATTTGAAGATTGAAATAGGCTTCTTAGTGAAAAAACAAAGTATAGTTTTAAACAGAGACAAACAGGACCAGGACAAGAAAATAATAGAATCTTTTTATAGAATTGGATTAGGACATAGGTGTTAGATTAATGTTATCTTTCTCAGTTTTATTCTGTTCCTTTATTCTTTTCTACTGCAGGGGATAGCATTTATATGACCATGTTAATAAATATTTTATCCATTCTTAATTTTCTTCAAGCTTCCTGTTTCAATTATTCCTGTTTCATTTTGCTACTTTTTGTCTCATTCAGCAAATAAATTGTTTAACTTTAAGATGGAATTCCCTTGGCTGTGGTTATCACATCAACTTCAGAGATAAGTTCTCAAAAGAACACCCACAAGACTGCAAAGACAAAAAGCAGAATTGATTTGAGGTCTCTCCTAGGAGGAGCTTCATTCTCAAGCATTAGTTGGTGAAATTAAACACTGTGTCAATGGTATTGTGAATGCAACAGGACTCCATTTTGCAGACAAAATTCTTTTGCAACAAAAACAGGTCTGCATCACATCTACTATTGTTGACATGGTTATATCTCTTTCTTTCTACAATGAGTTCATGGTTATGGTCTAGTCTTACAACAACCCTGTAAGTTTGTCTAAACAAAAAGACTACTTAATCAAGGATATGCTTGATCTTCATATCCTGAGGCTGAGGTGGAAAGATATTAAAGTCCACTACTAGGCAGCAACACTTACTATACAGTAAATGATAATCACAATCCTTTAAAAACTCATTTATTGAGAAATAAATTTTCTAAATAATTTCCTTAAAATAACACATATTTGGTTAACAATTTGTGGAAGAGGATATTTGATGAAGATTTTTATAACACACGCCTATTCCATTTTATGAATTCTTTTCTAAAGTTACCGTGTAGCTTTATGTGATTGTGCTACATGCTACTCAGTCTGAGTTTGCAAGGCTGTCATTTCCCCAACCCACCATCTCAAATACTTTTTTAAAGGCTTATTGAAATTTATGAAATTTATGAAGTTACAATGATTAAAAATTCTCCTTATCAAGATGCCAGCTACCATGCAGTATGTGAAAATGAATTCTTTATTTTATATATCCATGTGCAAGCAGGTGTACATACATAGAGTTGATTTTTTTAGAGTTAATTAATAGCTAAAATTACAAAAATACAACAAACACCCCAGCATGAAGTCAAAATAAGGAAATTGGATAAACACATTCTTCATAAAAGTCCTCCTGAAATATAGATCAATTTGAAACAGAGAAGAGAGGACGTTCATTCTCTTGGGAGATATTTTGTTGATTCTGGACGTCATCTTTGATCAGTGGTAGCATAAGTACAATTAAGGAGTGGTCTGCATTTCTACCCTGTTATAGTAGTATAGAATAATAAACTTTGGCAGATGCAGCTTTTGAAATCCCCAAAGGACAGTGACACAACTAACAATGGCTTCTGAGATTCCTCCTTACATACAATTCTTAAGGACATTTCTGAGAGGTTAGGTCCATCCATTTTTAAAATACTCTAGAAAAATTCAGAGATTTTGTCAGGCATGTATCTCTCTCTATTCTCTCTCTCATGGCTGTCTCTTTCTCCCGAGTCTGCAAATTGGTATCACTTGATAAACTATCTTGAAAGACTGTGAATAGCATGTTGGTTATTTTTTAGAAAAGCTACTCTTAAATGGGAAGGGGAATCCTTCCCAAGCTTCCCAAATTTTTCTCTTGGTACAATTCACATTTAAAGCATTTCTAAGTACTTCTGTTCATAGCAAGAACTTTATTGCATTGGTACTTGGACTTGATATAGTGGTAAACAATGACACAAATGCCATATGATACAAAAAGGGGTTTCTACATTAACTGCATGAATCTCATTTTCATTTCCAAGTGAGAAGTAGAGTGAGAAATAGAAAAAAAAAAGAAAAAGAAAAAGGCAAAGGGGATTCTTTTTAAAATCTAAAAACAGAAACCTCAGAAATTTCAGTTTTATTCAGGGATATGACCTTGTTGCTACATTACCCAATATTGCTTTTTGAAAGTGCCTATGTATATTATTCAAGGGAGATATTTTTACTGATAGATTGGCAAAGTACACATGTTTATGTGTGTGATAGGGGGAATCTGTGGTTAGTTGTGGTTTGTGTTAACTTTTGTTCAAAAATTTGTTCAAAACAGTATATGCAATGGCTGTATAGGAATTAATAGATGGTTTGCTGCAAAGGGGAAGATTTTTTAATGTTTTAAATTAATTAAAATTGTTGGCTATGTAGATAACGTAGCCTGCTTCATCAACTATGTGATCAAGATTGGATTCTGCCCAACTTCTATTAATCATTTTGGGCTGCTGCAAGCCACTGCTCTCTGGTTGCTGGGAACTGCCCTCCATGGCCATTTTGGCATGGGCTTAAATAAACAGGACAAAGGCTCTCCCAAGAGCTGCACAGATTGAAGCTTGGAAAGAGAGCTGGATTCTGCCAACTTGATGTTGCTACATTACATTTGTTAATTATGTTACATTTGTTAAGGAGTACTGTAGATGTCAGGGACTATATTTTAAGAGTTTAGCAATTAAGTCTTTAGGTGACCACAATCTACACAGATTGGCTAATCTTATTTTTCTTATTATTTGAATAAGATGCACTATGATCAAAATTAAAGATTTGATTTAAAAATGAAAAATACAATATACAAAGTAGAAATTATTATTATGTGATCTAAGTGAAAGTTTAGTAAAGCAAAACACTCATTCTTTGATTATACAATGAGGCTCAATAATGTAAAATGCAATTTTTATAATGACATGTTTAATGAGTATATTTGAAACAGAATTGGATAGTGATTGTAAGAACCCAAATAAACTATTACTACATATGGCTTATAAGAATCTTAACTTAATTTGTTTATATTTATATGAATAATATTATTTAGTTCCTTGAGAAGAAGAGGGAGGGTGAGGAAGAGGAGAAGGAGAAATTAAATTAAATGCTGGATGCATGCTGGCCAGAAAAAGTTTAGAGTATTATCCATTTCTTTTTTTATCTAGCACTAAATTTAAGTTCATAGAAAAAATAACATAAACAAAAATGAAATAATGTTAGGTTAATTAAAAGAGGTCAGGTATGAATTACTAGAATTTACCTTGTGGAAATCCTATGTAATGATCCCTATCTGTTGCAAAGACAAAGTTTAGGTTAGTAAGATAAACTATTGTGTTCTAATGAAATAGATATGTTATACATTAGATCCAGATAATAGTACAAGTTTGATGCATTTAGAAATTCTAATATGTTTAATGAAACACAAATAGGTATGTGCATTCAGAAATTTTAAAAAGCATGCTTTATCTTCAGAAAAATAAAAGTTATAAAAATAGACTATAGGTAACTTTTTATTTAGTATTTTTTTTTAAAAAAAATGCTTCCTAGTTGTAAACATAAAGTCATTATTCTCTAAAATAATGCTGCTTCTATTAAGTTGAAAGGTTCTATTAATTTAGATAGGCTCCCTGTGCATAATGACATGTTTTTGAAAGCAAGGGAGAATGTTAAAAGTAATCTGGAAATGACACTGAATATTTATCAAACCAGAATGCTACATTGATGTTAGATGCATACAAACCTTTGGATATGTTTAAAGCAGTTTTTTGAGGTTCAGTTTATTGTAGTCACCAAAATGAGCTTTTGTAAGAATCGAACACCAATAATTCCTCAGAGATCTTGCTTTGTTGCAGTACAAATTAGCTTTGCACGCAATCTTATTTATGTTCAGTCAAAAATAAATCCTAATTTGTTCAGTGGGCTTACTCTATAGAAAAGGGTATCATAGGGATTACAACTCTGCACTACCTGTTCGTTTGAATCAGAATGTAAAAATGTGTATGACAGAGGCAGAAACATTTTCAATAGAAATATATAACAGATCTATCTTTCATTCAACTGAGCTTGAAAATGTCTGACTATGCCAAATGTATCATGGTCATGGAATAAGTAATCATATAACAAATTACTTTTGGAAAAATGTAACACTATGTAGGGTAATATTTTTACCTCTGAGTAGAACCTAAGTTGCATCAGCAGTTGTATTCCAATGCAGTGTAAATAATGCATATGCACATTCAATTTGTAAAGCCTTAAGTAACCCTGTAGTTATTTTGACCTTAATGGAAAATTCGAACCTCTGACATTTTTCTGGTTTTCCAACCAGAAAACTCAAAATACTGAGATTAGAAGATTTCAGGCTAAGTAAACACTGTTTCTTGATTTGTGTACTTTATTTTTGTAGCAATAATGAAGATATTGAGTTAGAGCCTGAAGTGGAGAAGAAAGGTACATGCATGGAACAACCCAGAGGCAGTAAGGAAAGGGTATGTTGCAAATTGAATGCTGATGTTCAGCTCATTGATATACAAAGGGCATAAGAAGTTGTCTTCTGAAATTGTTACGTCTTTAAAACACTCCCATATATTCACAAATCTCCTGCCTAATATAAGGAATAGCAGACTATAAAAGAAAGTAATTTATCTCAGCTTTTTCCAAGTTAGGCAATTCAGGTTGTAGGCAGTGATGGTGCAATGAATTGGAGAGGGAGCCAAGGGGATCTGACTGATGAAATAAGCATTATGGTTCTGCAGTGTAACCCTAATTCTTTTTATGTATATATCAGAACACTGCAGCGCATGGCCCAAGAGTCAGCTTGTGGCAGGATGCAGGGGCACTACTTTTATCACTGAGACAAAAACAGCAAGGTCCTAGGGATGCTGTTGACTATGAGCATCCACAGGCTAAAGCTGGAGTCAAAGCATAACTGAAAATTTAAGTCATGAAATATTTTAGGTTCCTATATAAGAATGTAGTCCCAGATTTAGTTTGTATAATATATAATTTTTCATATGGAATGTAGGTGTAAATGATATATCTGGATAAATAGACTAGTTCACAGAGATATGTTTTGATTTATATAAGAAAATCCTCTGCCATTTATAATAGGGGAATACATAATACTGTTCTGGGGGGGGGTCAAAGTTATTATTATCCCTATGAACATGTTCTATTTTAACCTCCATTTTCTCTCTTGATTTAGAATTAAATTACTTATTAAAATAAATATTTTTTCTCACTTTCATACCTCTGTCTCAACTTTTAGTATCTTGCCTTATAACATAATAAGTATAATGACAAAGCAATAGTATTAATATATTAGAAGCCTGCATGCAGTGGATCTCTGTTTTCTAGTATGCTGGACTAGCTAGAAATATTATACTGAAACTTACAGTATATACTTGTAGGTGGATCACAGCAAGTATACTAAATTAACTTTAGATATTTATGAAAATTAAAGCATCCTTCAATAGAAAGATATAGTATCCTCAATTCAAAAATTAAAACATGAGATACTTGAATAAAACAAGTTTAATTATATTTCTCCAGATGTAGTACAAATCATTATCAGATAAATTTTTCCCCATTCTTTGGCATGGGTAATTTTGTTATAAGGAAACTAGGCGAGCAAAATTTCCTGAGCAAAATATACACGACTTTCTAGAAATCTCTATTCCTCCTGATGCTATCTGTTTCCACACTTTCCAGTCAGATTACACATACAGGAATGATGGGCGGTGGGTATCTTACTCAGGAAACTATGTTATTTGCTTTAAATGTTTTGCAGATATAAAGCCAGACTGAATTATAATGACATTTTTTGATTTTTAAATTATCCTCTTTGTTTTTTCTTACTTTCTCTTTAACCAGACTTCTTTTTAATCACATATAGTCTTCTTTTACTGCATGGCCTTAACTCATATATATTATTTTTAATGAGGATTCTTTTATTTAAATTGAACCTGGACTTGATATTAGTGTGTGTATGATGGAAGAACCAAATGTTAGTTACATTTAACTTAATATTTCAGAGAAACAAAATCTCAAGGAAAACAAATGCAACACTGAATGGCATAATGACAAGCTAAGATGGCCGTGCCTTGCAGAGCATGATGAGTAGGCTGAAACAAAAAGTTCTGAAAAGTTTCACTGCTTTTTCTATTATGGACATAACTGAACAGGTTCTTTTTAATTTGCCACCAGTTCTCAAAAATTGAATTGAAGTCTAAACTACACTCATATAAGAAATAATAAAACACAGCATGAGAATAAACAGTTTAGTCTTATCACATATTATAAGTAGTTATCTGTTCTGTTTTATCTATCTTCAGCTGGTTTCCAATGAACTATATTTAAAATCTTTTGCCTTGGTATTATATTTTAGCTAAGTAGTACATTTTATCAAATTCTGGGCAAACAATGTATACACATGGGCAGCCTTAGTGCAATATTACTTTCCAAGTTTTCTTGGAACAGTTTGGAGTTTCATCTAATAGTTTGGAGGGTTTTTTTTAACTCTTTTGGAGTGTTATTTTAATATTTGACTGATGCAGTACCTGATAAGCATATTCACACAAAAATACAAAATATTTTTTGTACAAAATATACTAGGTCAACAAAAAGAGACAATCAGTATTTGACCAGGGATTGTATTATGAGAAACAAAGAAATAGGGAAATAAAAGAAACATGTAAGCACTTTTAATTAAGACATGGAGTGAGTTTATTAATAATAAGTTGATGGTTATGTTCCCCACATAATGTCTTCTGCAACTGCAAAGAAAGTCTCAAGAGGCATACATGTGTCTCATAGAGGAAATAATGACAAGAATTGCCCATTTTTATAGAATACCATCTTCTGCTCGCAGTACAGGAATATACTACTGCTTAAATAGTGAAATCTTCAGCAGTTGCCTTAAACAATTCTGTGATAACTGGATATAGATTTGTTGAAAAAGAAACAAGCTGGTGTTGCGTGAGGATAGGACCGCATTATGCATCCACTATGTTTAATTTTATTTTCCCTTTGTGTTCTTAAAGGGATATTATTCAATTATTTTCAATTATTCCATTCAGTTGTGCATATATTCTGTTCTATATTGTGTGATTCTTCATATGCCGTTGTCGTTTGCTTTTAAGATTGTTACATATGTCAAAGAAGTTCTGTCTTTCTCTGTATGCTTCTATTTCCAGAGATGTAACATAGCTGTTACTAAGTAATATAAATGTCTGTGTTAAATCCATGGCCTGTGTTATGAATATTGAGTACAGCTATGTATGTTTGTTGCACTGCATTTTTTTCTGAATGAAACTTTTTGTTTCCGTTAGAAAAGGATATTGGAGTGTACCTAAGTATCCTCCAAGGACAGATAGGACTGTCCTAATATGTTTCATTGCCTTAGATGTAAAATAAGATACAGTATTCCATTATATCTACCAGTTTAGCAATTTAGCATTTAAACAATATTGATAAGAGAGGATTCTCACTGCACTTGAATTAGCAAGTCCATCAACACTTTAACAATAGCATAAATTTGAATAGCTCCTATGTAGTCTTAAAGGGGTGCTATGGCTCAGTGGTTAAAGATTGTGAGCTTGTCAGCTGGAAAGCCTGGGTTTGAGACCCAAGTATGCACAATGGGGTGAGCTCCCATTATTTGCCCCAGCTCCTGTAATATTTTCGTTCACTATGGAAGAAGTAGCCACTTTTGTGCAAAATTCTAATGAATTAAGTTTCCTGATGTTTTGCTGTATCAATTTAACTTAAAGTTTATGAAACAATTCAAATTTCAACGTATTACGCATTTGCAATTATTTGCTTTATCTTGGACCAATATTGACCTATGTTTACTCCATGGGAAAGAAGAAAAAACTATTTCCAAATAACTTTCAGTTTTCATTTTTTTCATTCCAGGATCCCAACCCTAGCTTGTGTGTATATAAGAATATATACTGTAAATAAAGTAAATATTGTTAGTATATACTGTACTTCAAATAGATTTTTTTTGTTAGGTTTTTATCCCACATTTATTACTTTAATAGAAAATAAATTTAAGGTGGTGAATGTACATAATGCTCCTTCTTTCTTCTCTTTTTCCCCATAACAACAAATCTGTGAGGTGAGCTGAGTTGAGAGAAAATGACTGGTTGAAAAGTCACCTAGCTGACTTTCATGCCTAAGGTGGAACTAGAACTCATAGTCTCCTGGTTTCTAAACCAGCACTTTCACTAGTATACCAAACCGGCTGTAACTGATGATAGGATAGCTGAGATGTGAACAATTTATAGTGTGAGCTCTTAATTTCTTTTTTTCTTATTAACCCCCCCCCCAAGAATAAAATTGCATTGTAGCCATGTAACTGATGATACATCATTTTTTTATGAGGCCAAATTTGTAAATCTAAAAATCTAAATCTTCATGTTTTCCTTATGTTTCCCTAAGATAAAATCGTGATTTTTGGCTGTTTTGGCTGTTTTTCTTTTAAAGGAAATGTTGAACACAATATTATAGAGAAGAAACTTACCACATTTTTCCATGGAAAATTATTACCTTCCCAACTCCTCTGTTTCTTTCCCTTAATCAATGAAGATTTTCTCAGATTCAAATTGTAGTCTCTTAGAATAATTGCATTTGAATGTCTCAATTTTCATACAAAATCTATTTTATATGGGATAATTGTATTACTTCCTGGGTTGAGATTGGTACAAGAGATCCTTCCCATTATTTTGCTTTCCTTGGCTGGAGAGATGGAGATCTATAAGTAAAAGATTTAACATGTATTCTTTATCATATGGTTTATTCAAGTTTCCTTGTGGTGAATCAATTTACCAAATACTTTAGGGGGCACTATTGAGCTACATCTAAATATAGGGGTTTATTACAGGGAGGCGTGGTCGATTTTCTGGTGGGGTTGTTGTTGCTATTGAATCCTTGGTTTTTAAGTGAGTTATTAAAATGATCCAAGTAGTATCTTCTAAGTACCTTCTCACATTGAATCCTTGAAGTACACCTAAGCTTAGGATAGTGAAGAAAATGCATTCAATTGAATAACAATCTGAGTTCATAATGAAATTCATTGGAACTATGTAACACACAAATACACACACACATACGGATGTGCACATAAATATTTGATTGTTTGCAAAAGTGAAAAATGTTTAATCTAATATGGAAGGAATTTCATTTTTTCTAAGAGTTAAGTCTATAATTGATTAATTTTTCACTAGAAGCACAAGTGACATATTTGAAACATTTCCAGCCAGCCTTACTGCAGTGATCCATACCCTGATGCACAAGTCTTAATCTGAGCCATTGCGATGCATTGCATGTAGATGATCTTTGGGAAAACAAAAACTGAAAGGTTTAGTTTACATGGAATATGATCACAAAAATGTTCACAGAAACTTCATTTTACAAAAATCTATCCTTGCTAAGTAAAATTTATATATTATAATTCTGTTGTTTGTCTTTAGCTAATATAAAGCTTTCCTATTTTAATTACATACCAGTAGAGAAAAAATGACCTACCATGTAGCTAGTTCATAATGTGTTTTATTCAGCCAATATTTTGACTTAAATTGGAATATGAACACAGCCAGTGAGACTTAGTTTTAAGTAAATATGTTGTTATGTCAAATTAACTAACCATCAGCCATATCCTTCATGATGTGTGCCTCTGATTGTTACCTCCCCTTCATTCCCTTTATTTTTAACTCATCTTTTGTATTATCTTTCACATCAATCCAACAGATATACTCTACTGTTTATAACTATAATTTGTTTTGTAATTTTTAGATCATTAAAATCTAATATTTAGATAATGTCTGAAAAGCAATAACAATAGGTGATCAGTGAACAATTCATTTTTTTCTCAACTGCATTAAGTATTTTCTGCAGAATTAATGAGTGAGTGTTTAGTGATGCTTTCCGTTAAGCAATCGCCAATGGAGAAAGATGACTGAACATTTAAGATGGGCTTGATGGATAGAGCTTGGTTTCCGTTTGTGGAAAAAATGAAAATTGAGGGCACCTGGTCAAAAAGAAAAGAAAAAGAAAATCCAGAATAAACAAAAAGGAAACATTGAGTTATGAAATCTGTCTCTTCATCAAAATCTAATATGTTTCATCTCCCCCCTAAATGCTGCAATCATTGCCCATTATGTTTTTGTATGTGGATAGCGTTACAAATGGATCATTGCTTTGTACTATGGAACAGGTCAGCAAATGTTCAACTGTACTGAGTTCTTGAAGTTGGCTATATAGTCTCATTACTATTATTAGAACATCTTGAAAAGAGAGCTAGGATTTGAATTTACTATACAATTAGAAGAACAATATGGCTGAAGGCACATTTCAATGCACTGTGAAAATATGTTATAGCTAGTAGTTTGACAATCTACTCATTGATCAAATAAGAATTTCTTTATGTTTCTGTTGAAGTGCTTTCTCCAATCCTTGAAAGGCAGAAAAGTATGTTGGCATACTTTGTTCTGATCTCAGTACTGATCCCTGTTGTGTCTTAATCATACGCATGGGAATGGTGCTGTTCTAATGAATCTCAAGATTATTGGGTTGTAGGTTTTGTTTGTTCTCCCATCAAACTTCTTCAGCCATTCCAAGGAGGGAGGAACTCTAAACCAGGGGTCCACAACCTTGGCAACTTTAAGACTTGCGGACTTCAACTTCCAGAATTCCTCAGCCAGCAAAGCTGGCTGAGAAATTCTGGGAGTTGAAGTCCGCAAGTCTTAAAGTTGCCAAGGTTGAGGACCCCTGCTCTAAACAATAATGTGTATAGAATTATAGAAAGGATGAGTTTTGACAGATGGCTCCACTGATATTTTAGCCATTTCATAAATATTGTGTTAGTTTTGCAAAAGTTTTTTGTGTAGGTATTTTCAAAGGCAGCCTGATTAGTTGCTGACTTTGTATTTGTCATTTAAAGAGTTGGCTTTTCTCCTTTCTCAGATTTTTCTTTCTGAACTCAAGAGAGGGAGGAGAATCTATGAAAGAGGGGAGTCAAATTTTTACTCCCTATATCTCTGATCCCAGAAAGCAACCACTGCACTATCCAAGAATACCAGCCAATTTCATAATGTCAATAAGAGCTGGGCAGATTCCAATCCCTGAACAGCTCATGATCCTAACTGTTGATAAAACTTTCTAGATCATTCGTAGGACAAGGCTTATGTTACAAAAATATGAAAAACACTGTTTTTAAACTTGAACAGCTAAAGAGAAATTTAAGTTGATGCTGTAGCTTACTGGGGATGAGACAAAGCCTGTTTTATGAGAATACATCTTTTAAAAATAGTTAATGAAGTATCATATCAATCCAGTTACTACAGGACATAATGAGCACTAAAAGGAATGCAAGATAAAGAAAAATATGTAAATAAAGTAGTGAGTTAATGAATACTCAGGCAAGAATAACAGAAAAGAAGATAGGGAAAGATTAGGATGACTGTATAAAATAGTTATTGCTTTAGTAATCTTAGAATATTTTTTGTCCTATTTTTAATTGGATGAACTGGGCAATAAGTGATGCACTAAACTTTTGTGTATTCTGAAAATGACAATTTATTTCTGAGCTGTAAAACAGTCCTGTATCTGCAGTCATGTAGCAGCAGCCACAGGTCCTCAGCAGGTGGCACCATCTAACCAACCTTGGCTTATGTTGAAAAAGTAAGCACTAGATCTGATTAGTAGTCAGCTGGAAGACTACGAGATAATTGTAGGGTTTTTAAACTAGACTGGGAAACTTAAAAAAAAATCCTCCCAAGATAAGGCAATTTCCATAGTTTTGTCAAGGAAGAACATGGATGCTGTATATCTACCAAGTATTGAATTTAAGAGCAGCCAGTTTATTCTATAAAAACAGAAATATTTATGGATGTTTACAAGGTTTTTATGCTATAAAAAGAGCCAGCATTGTTCTCAAAGTGTGCTTTTGCTACACTGTAATAAAGTTGGATATATTCATGTCAAACACATTTCACTTTGCTATCATGTTGCCCCTTTTCCTGCTATTTTAGAAAGTACAGTAAATAAGACAGTTCACTGTCCTGATAGGGAACATGATTGGTTATCAATTAGACATGATTAACACAAATACTTTGCTATTTCTACTGGTTAACTATTCATAAAACTGAAACCTGTTGAGGTTTTTATATGTATTTCAGTACTCTCTCCTTCCACGTATGAAACAGAAAGGCCATTTCAAAAATTGCAGACCTTCTAAAATTCAAATGCTCCATTTTCTTCAGCACAAGTTTTTTTTCTTTCATTGAGGCTTTTCAAAAGGCAACTAAATAGATTGTTCCCCTCTAGTGATTAGCATTATGATTCATTGATGTGACTTATTGGGAAGCAATGGTAAACTGAAGACTACTCAGTGAAAAGTGGAGCTGACGACTACAGTGGAATGAAGAACCAGAAATAGACTAACTTTTTGTAATCCGTCTGCAGACAAGGAGTGGACTCTATACCCCTTCTTTTCCTTCTCCATAGCATAAAATCCTGCCCATTCAGAAGTAAAGGAAATTCAGCAGGCAGACTCCCCCCCCCTTTTTTTCGCACTGGGCAGTAGCATATTAGAAACATACAACACTTTGGGTACTAAGTCACCACTTTTGATCTGTAATTGAACTGCAATTGTATACCAACAGATAGCCCCAATGTTAGGACAAATGCAGCAAGAATTAAGAAATTTCTCTTAAGAAATAACTCCATCTTTAGTTATTAAAATGTATCTTTTCTTTCTGGATCACCCAGAAAGGATGTATCTTTTGAAGGGAAACCCATGAGTGTTGTGGCACTTATAAAGACTTCCTTTAATTGAACTTGTCCCTAGAGACTTCATGGAATCAGCTATTTTCCATTCAAGTCTACTAGGTCTCTCACCCAAGTATGAATTAGGTTTGAAACTTTTAGGTTTTTGTAGATTAATCTATGACCATCAGAAACAACATGGGCTGCCAGACTAACGAGTTTAGCAAAGTATAAATATCATGGACTAGAACCTGCTTCTCTACTATGAAAGCTCAGGCTATAATAAAGCTGCTAATACTGATGTTGCAGAACTGCTTTACTCCACTTCCTCTACCTGCTATGATGCCTATCCTGGATGGCTCCAAGGTTAAGAGAAAAGCACTCTTTTTGTATTCTGGAATTCTGTATGTAGAAGCATGAGGTAATCTTGTCAGTGCAATCTTGCTATTGATCTTTGCTGGTAATATATACAGTACTTATAAATGTGTGGCTTGATGTTTTTATTTCTCATTTCCCTGCCTTATTTTACACAACTGTAAACTGTAAATCTTAAAATAGGTCATATTGCCCATGTGACAGGGAAAAGTTAATAACAAAATACGCAGTATAGTGAATCTCTTTTTAAAATGTTGCACTGTATCTTCATATATTGGATTTCATTTCTTTGCCAACAGTCATATTAATTTGCTCAATAAGTATCTGAGATATAGGATATTGCATGTGAATACTAACTTAAAACTGAACTGGAAAGAATAAGCTTTTTGAGCAACAGTTTTTGGCATTTGTGTGCCAGCATCACAGAGACCCACTATGTCACTGAATGGCTTTTGTGTTAAATTTGCTTAAATTTCTAGTTCATATAAATCAAGCAGGAGTAGTTGCATCCTTATTGGCTAGTACCTTAATATTCTTTATCTTGACATCTTTAGCATCAAACAAGAGATGATTATGAGACAAGTTCTTTTCACTCTTGTAGTATAATATATATTTTTCTGTGTAGTTTAATGTGTTATCCAGATTAGTAATTTTAAGGGCAGAATCAAACTATGGTAAAATTGTTAAGCCAATCTGCAGAACTATTAAAATAGTGGGATAAATAGGAAAAACTAAGCAAATTACCGGTAGTTGATCACACAACAGTTCCTAAAATGTGCTTTTATCAGAACATGGAATAATCTTCTAATGATAGAAACCCCACTGTCTGAATAATTTCAAACCATCTAATTTGTGAGGGATATTTAGGGGAGAACACTTGAATAACCATGGAAATTTTTTCTAAGTTGAGTACTTGTCTTTCTATGGTTTTATGAATCAGTCCATTCTGTGATTTTTGCTTGAAGAAGTATTGTGATGTACATATGACTATAAACTACCTGGTATCATTTAGTCAAGTTAAGGAAATAAGCTGTGAAGTGGAATAACAATATAAATCTGATAGTCAGAGCTGATTGAAATAGTGTAGCACCCCCCCCCACACGAAATTACCTAAATTGCATTCTTTAGAACTAGTTTCAGTGCTGTTAACTCAAGCCTTTCAATAATAAAAGTTTGTTTAAATACAAGATGAAAGTGCAATTATAAATGTTGAGGACAGATTCCTATCACCTAGTGGATTCATTAAAATAACTGTGTCCCTACATGTTGGGTCCAGGTTAAATCAGTTAGTAAAAAAAAATTAAATGATTAAAAACTATCCTATCAATAAAGTTGATTTAATAAAGATTTATATGACACATTCTTGAATCTGATTCCTCTGATATGCATAGATATTTGCCAGAGATTCATCCACAGTTAAAGGAAAATAAAATTGTTATATGAAGAATTGGGTTAAGATGAAAATGCTTTCCAGTCCACTATAATGAATATACATGATTGGCATAATCAGTGACTGAGCATATTGTTATTCTTTGTTACTAGTTTCATTTATTAGTGCCCAAAATAAACATGGCATTTTACAAACCAAAAAGCTTGCCCAAATTGGCCTTCTAACTAAATGCAGCATTGTACTCTATATGAATGACAACATCTCTATAGAAAATACATCATGGGGTATATATGTGGAGAAGGGAGGAATGGTTCTGATTCTGACTGGGAGAGAAATGTATTAGACTGCTCAGAAGAAATTATTGGATGAAAAGCAAAAGAAATCTCAGAGCAAAGTATTTAAACAGAAAAAAGGAATATATACGAAAGTAAAGTAGAGCCCTATCAAACCCAGCCAAAATACTACAAGCGCAGTAGTTATTTCTTTCTCACTCTCATAGGATGGGAGTGAGACAATGGCCATTTACCAGACAATATCCCAAACACTTTTTCCATAGAATCAGATTATTTTCTGTCTCTTCACCTCAACTGAAAGTAACAAGCTGATACATTGTTCTGGACTTAGTCACTTTAGCAGCTCCTTGCTGCTGCTTACTGGGTCCTCCTCCCTCCACAAGGGTCAAAGACGGTCAAACAATTTTCAGAGTACTTTGAAATAATCCTGGAATAGTCCAGCAGTTTTGTTTCCTTTTGTGGCTAGTACACAACAGGTCGTGTTATGATAGTTTCTTTCACAGCTATCCATAAATATAAGTCATTATATTTAACCTAGTCATTTCATAATACACTATCCTTGTTTCCTTTCTCTTTAATTTATTTCTGTGCTATTGTCCTGCATCATAAGCTATCTTACTATTTTCATGTATCTAGATAATAAATGTTTGCATTACTTGCAGTTTTAGATGTCTATTAAATCATTGTTCCCCTGATTAATATTAAATATGAACTCCTAAACTCAAATCTTAATGAGTTTAGATAAGAGATGTAATAATCTCTATCTTTTCTAAAAGACTCCTAAAATTACTAAAACAATGTGGGCTGTTCTATGATAATAGCATCATGTTGAGCATTAGGAACTGATCTTTACTATACATATGTATCAGAACCATAAATCATTATTACATTTGTCTACTGTCTAATATAGTATAAGCTGATGCCAAAGAAGGCTTTTAAAAATTGTTCTGAAAGAAGCTTAGGTACAACCTTGATAGTGCATTCATTTTGGGCCTCTATGTAGCTTTTGGACCTCAAAATCACAAGCACTATGCTTTACTTGTGTTTGCCAACTATTAAACAGAGATTTAAAAGCATAACAGATAATACTACTTGCCATTGATATTTATTTGTTTGTATTCTACCTTTATTATTTTTACAAATTAACTCAAGAGGCAAACATATCCAACACACCTCCCTCCTCCTATATTCCCCACAACAACCCTGTGAGGTGGGTTGGGCTGAGAGAGAGTGACTGGCCTAAAATCACCCAACTGGTTTTCATAGTTAAGGCAAGACTTGAACTCACAGTCTTTCACTTTCTAGCCAGGTGCCTTAACCACAAGATCAAACTGGCTCTTTCTTTCATAGTATGTTTGTTTTTTTTATAAACAAACTTTATTGATTTCCCCCCCCCCCCGAAATAAACAAACATACAATTATGGCATAAGTCAATAATACAATTAATAAAAAAAACAAACTAAAAAATCTTTCATAGTATGTTGATAATCTTTTTATATTTTATTGATATTTGCCTCAGAAATAACTTATAAAAGTGCAGTATTAATATTCTTGTAGAATTTTGGTTTGCTAGTTCTAACATCTTGGCTAAATTCCAATTTCAGTTAAATTTAAATTTTCCCTAGATTCAGTTGAAGATGTTATTCTCTATTTCCTCTTGTGGCATAACTTTCACATTATTTTGAAATTTTGTATTTTTGTGTTAATCTCAATTACCTTCTATTATATTTAAACTTGTCCTCGAAGAGTGAGAGGAAGGGGATATGTGGTGAAAGAATAGTAAATCAGCAATTTTTCTTCAAAATTGAAGGTGTTTTGAATATTCTTTAAAAATTGGTACTACTTCTGCATTAGGGGCAAATGTATAGACAAAATACACACCTGTAATAACTAGTATAAAATCATTTTGCATTTTTTTTTCATTTGTTGCAGTTAGAAGAGGATCAAGGATGCAGTTCCCAAATATTTTTTCACATGGGGCTTGAAACAGGAAAAAGGAAATTTGCTTTAGAGTGTTTTGAACAAACAAAAAGAGAAAACAAATACTTTAAATTCTAAAGCGTAGTACATAAATCTTAAGAAAAACTGAGATGCCAGTATATAAATCTTGATAGAACTGCATTTCAAATATAGACATCTCAGTTTTTATATCTCTTCACTGCATCTTAACAATATTTATTAATTATTTAAAAATGTATGTGCTACTCCAGTCAGATGGTTGTAAGAAAAATCAGAGTGTTTGTGCAAGGCCCATTCAAGGAAAACGTAGGATGTGGATTTCTTTGAAAAGTGAAGTGAAGGTCTGTTAAGGATGTATGAACTCTTCCCCCCACCTAGGAATCATTCAGTGAAACTAAGTTGCGGTATACTCAGATTGGGCAAAATTAAATACTACTTCACACAAACAACAATGGGATTCAGTTCCTTAAAAGACAGTAATGACTGATAAATGGCTTAAAAAAGAGACTCGACAAACCATGCTGAATAAAACTAAAGATACCTAATTATGACAGCTGCATATTACTTCCAGTATGAGAAGCAGTATATTGCTGAATGCTTGTTGCTAAGGGAACAATAGGTAAAAGAGGAAAGCTTGTGGCTTTCTCATGCAATTTGGGTAACTGTTATTTGATGGTACCTAAAAAAACCTCATATTTTATTTATTATCTTTGCATCATAAATCTTTCTGTCATAAATGCTTTGCCACGTGGATAAAGTGTGGTTTCATGAAAAATACCAATTAAGCACCATTTGAATACTATAAATTTTAGAACGGTATTAAAATCTTAAACTTACCTGTTTAGTCCAGCCCAAATCTAATGGCCACTAGGAAAAAGCTGGAGAATCACACCTCCTCTAATATTGCAGCTTTGACAAGAGAGAGGAAGAAAGTAACAATCAGTTGTGGAAAAATTAAACCTACAAGAAAGAAGAGCCAGTGGTAAAATGGATCTCTTAAATGGAAAATGTTTGGATGGATTTATTAACAGGAGCACAAAGTCCAGAACAACAATTGTCATACTTTATAATATTTTAGAAATGCATGTTTTTATTTCCAGGGTCAGAGAATTCCACATGGAATTACACGAATTAATGAATTGCCATTCATTAATCCAATAAAAAATATGCATTGTACCAAACGTTGGGTCTCATACACATTTATCATATGTATTACATTGAATGTTAAACTTGGTTGCTATTTTCTTCTAAACATTTCCTGAATCATTTGATGCTTGTCCTTTAAATATTCTTAACCAACATGTTCTCTGAAAAAATTATGATTGGCCTGTGAGGCCTGACTTTTGGTACCCCCTGTATATCTGAAGATATGAACTTACATCTGAAAATATTTTATCTCTGATAACTTGACTGTTTTTTTTTTAACAATACATCAATTCATAATTTTGATTAGATTTTTTTCAGTTTCATATCTGATCATTATCAAAAGCCATACATGAGTTTGTGGTTGCAATACTTTTTTTTCCTGTTGCCTGTCTTTCTAATTCTTGGCTGCTATAATCTAGCATTCTATTTTACAAAATACTTCAAAGTAATGTATTCACATTATTTATACATTGTTAGTAGGCATTGCACAACCAGGGAAAAATACCACAAAAATCAGAGGATCAAAGACAAAAAATAATAAAAATAAAAAATCAACAAGACTAAAGTATGCAAAAGAACATGTGCAGAGTGTATGACAGTTAATCGACTCTCATACTGTGTTTTCCCTGCTATTTTGCCTCCTCATGGTATATCTGAGTTTGTCTCTCTCTGTGTATGTGTGTTCTTAAGAATAAGTATAGAATGTGGGGACTGATGCCAAAAGCAGTGCTTTTTTTGTAAAAAAAAAAAAAAAAGTGCTGGAACTCACACATGTCATATAACCTGCCTTGCCTACCCTACAAGGTTCCATTCAAAAAAGGTGCCGGAACTCCGTTCTGGGCGTTCTATGAGAAAAAAAGCCCTGGCCAAAAGTATATATTCTCCATATTCTCAAGGCCATCCCAGCTGTCTACCTAAAACAAATAGGCTTCTATATAGGGCAGCAACAACACTATAGGAAAATGTTGGAGACAAAGGCATCATTTCATACTGTGAGAAGAATGTAATGATAAACGACTCCATTATTTTTACCAAGAAAATCATATGGATAAACAATGGCTGATGATATAGTGCTGGGTGATGAACTCCTCAGGTCGGAGCACTCAAAACTCTACTGAGGAAGAAGCTGAGAATCACTAATGGTGCAATGAGTTGTTAGATTAAAGCCTTTGGGGCATCTAGTTTCTGATGCTGTGTAGGGAGGAAAATAAAATCCAAAACTGCAAAGACAGAATTATAATGGGAACATGGAATGTAAGGAGCTATTTCTGTGGAACAACTCAATATAGTGAAAAATTGAATGAATTGATTGCAGGTAGTCTTCCACGTAAGACCAGGATTTCTGTTGCTAAGCAAGGCAATTGTTAAGTGAGCTGTGACTGATTTGTAACATTTTTTTTGCCATAGTTCAGCGATGCACCAGAGTTGTTAAGTGAATCATGTGGTCATCAATCCAATCTGGCTTCCTCCATTGATTTTGCTTGCCAGAAGCCAGCAGAGAGGGTGATAAATGGTGACCAAATGACTCCACAATCCTAAATAGATGCCATTGGCCAAGCTCCCAAATTGCAAATTAGTGCCTGTGCAGGTGCTGTGACTTTCTTTGGTGCAAGGACTGGTCATCCCCTTTTTTCAGTGCGGATGTAACTTTAAACCGATCACTACACGAGCAGCTTTAAATTGAGGACTACCTGTATATTCCCAACATCTCAGCCAAATTGAAATGGATTGGAATTGGACATTTTCTGTCAGATAATCATATTGTTTACTATTCAGGAGATGAGAAACAAAGGAAAAATAGTATTAATTTCATGGTCAGTAAGGTTATTGCAAATACAATATTAGGTACTTGTTAATGCACTTAATGATTGAACAGTATCAGTTACACTGCACAGACAACTCTTTGACAGTTATCTCAAAGAGTTTTCTGGACTATGCCTGATGAGGAAAAAGTAGCTAAGGCATTTTATAGTCAGTTTCTTGACAGCAAGATGTGCTTTGTATTGTTGGAGACTGGAATAGCAAAACTGGAAACACAGGTAGTCCGCGACTTATAACAGTTCATTTTGTAACTGTTCAAAGTTACAAATGGCACTGAAAAAAGTGACTTATGACTGCTTTTCACAGTTATGACCTTTTCAGCATCCCCATGATCATGTGTTCAACATTCAGATGCTTGACAACTGGTTCATATATATGACCATTGCTGTCTCCCAAGGTCATGTGATCACCTTTTGCAACCTTTTTGACAAGCAAAATCAGTGGGGAAGCCAGATTCACTTAACAACTGGGTTAAATGATTCACTTAATAACTGAGGCAAGAAAGGTCATAAAATGGGGCAAAATTCAGTTAACAAATGTCTCATTTAACTACAGAAATTTTGGGCTCAGTTGTGGTTGTAAGTCAAGGACTACCTGTAGTAAGAGGAAAGTGTATTTGGCCACATAACCTAGAAAACGGAAATTAAACAGGAGAATGACTTAATTTCTGCCAATCTAATGATTTATTAATTGCGAATACAGTTTTCTAACAACTTAAACAATGGACATCATCAGCTGGAGTATACAGAAAACAAACAGATTATTTTATTGGTAAAGGGTTGGCAGAGCTCAGTCATAAGAGCAAAGATATGGCCAGGGATGATTGTGGAGCAGATCACCAATTGTTATGTGCAAGTTCTAAGTTATGCTAAGCAGAAGAGAGCTAACCACTTTGCATGATATGGTCTTATGCATATATGTTCCATTTTCAAGGAAAACATCAGAATCCCTTGGAAGTCCTGAACCTAATGGATAAGGAACTAGAGAACTGTGAAATGAACTTAAAGTAGCTGGTAAGGATGAAGGCAAAAAGAGGTTGTCAAAGGTAATAAAACAGAAGAAAGCAAACTAAATGTCAGAAAAAAAGCATGGAAATTGCCAGGAAGAATAGAGAAGCCAAAGCATATGAAAAACAAAGAACTTGGGACAGAATGTAAAAATAAAATTTCAGAAAACTCTTCTGAAAGAGACAGGAGCAATACTATCACATTTGTAAAGACACCAGAGATGGAAACAGATATTAAAAAAACCAAGGAAAGTCTTCTAAAATTCCAGTCTCTAATTGGTATGCTAAAGGAAGTCAATGGCAGATAACTAATGTAAAGAAGCTCAAATAAGATAGGAGTACATTGAAAATTTATACAGTAGAGATGTCAACACCCAAGATGTCTTAAAACAGGGGTCCCCAATCCCTGGGCTGTGGCCCACTACTGGGCCACAGCCTATTCGGAATTGGGCCGTGTGGGTGGCTGGCCAGCACTCAGCTCAACTTGCATAAGTTGGCAGGCCAGCGGGCAATCACACACATGCACACTAGCCCACCACTCATGCGTGCCAGTTCTCTTCTCTGCCCCAGCCAGGCTGTCAAACTGCAAAAGTTAGGGACCGCTGCCTTAAAAGATATTCCTTATTTACAACTACTAGAAGATAAAACTAGATTGGCACTTTGGTTATTATGAAGTCAGAAGACTATAGGAATTAATGAAATATCTATAGAAATATGGCAAGCAAAAGGGGAATAATCAATAAAAGTTCTAACCAAACTATGCCAGCAGATCTGGAGAATGACACGTGGTCAACAGATTTGGGAGAGGTCAGTCTACATATCATTTTTAAAGAAAGAAGATTTAACAGAGTGTTCAAACTATTATAAATTATCTTTAATATCACATTGTAGCATAAACAATTGCTTAAGATTATTTAATGCAAAACAGAGTACTACAGGGGAAGGGGAGATGCCAGATATTCAAGCTGGTTTTAGAAAATGCAGAGGAACATGACACATTATTGCTGATACATACTGAATAATTGAGAAGGACAAAGAATACCAAAAGAAGTCAGTGTGTGTTTCATTAACAATAGAAAGGCCTTTGATTGTGTCAACCATGTCAAACTGGAATGTGCTTAGGAAAAGGAAATCCCAGAACATCGTTGTTCTCACCCATGTACAGAACAAGTAGCCACAGTGTATAGCAAAAGAGATTGTCTGCAGTCAGGAAAGAAGTGAAGCAAGGCTGTATTTCCTTCCTTCCTTCCTTCCTCCCTCCCTCCCTCCCCTCTTCCTCCCTCCTTCTGAATATATATTGAGGAAGACTAAATTGGAAGAAAATGAGAGTGGTTTCTAAACTGAAGGAAGAAATATCAATGCCCTGTGGTACACTGATAACATTACACTGATAACTCACCCCTTTCCTATCTTGTGTATCGGTTTACATGCACAAAATCATTTTGTGCCACTTGAGCCTATTCCTTGACTGAGAGGACTGCTCTCAGTCACTGGTGCCTTAGTCACTTTCTATCTGGACTACTGTAATGTGCTTACATGGGGCTGCCCTTGAAAAGCATTTGGCAGCTTCAAATAGTCCAGAAAGCTGTGGCACATGCAGTTTTGAATGCACTATGATATGCCAATGTAACATCAATGCTATGTGAGCTGCTCTGTTTTCCAGTAGGTTTCTGAGTGTAATTTATTGTACTGGTTATTGCCTTTAAAGGACTAAATGGCAGGGGCAGATTACTTGTAGGATTGCCTGTCTCTAGTAGTTTTGGTTCATCCCACCAGATCTGGCAGAGGGGGCATGCTCTAGTGAAGGGATTGGCCATACCTTCTCTTTGGGGTACCTGCCCTATGAAACAGCCCCCCTCTGAGATTTGGATGGCCCCAACCCCACTGGCCTTTTAGAACTTGGTTTTCCTCCTAGGTGTTGGAGCCCAGTATGTGAGCTTGTGGTTTTGTAGGAGATGACCAGGCTGAGCCCGAGGGAGGGGTCAACACATCATCAGTCATGAGTCCCTCAATATCCACAAGAGATCTAAGTCCAGAAATCTTTATACCCATTTGAACTGTCTGGATTTCCTAATTTTCCTGGCACTTGACAGGTTTATGTTTTAGAGATTTTGTAAGGGTGCCTTTAATTGGTTGCCTTTTATTTTTTATACTATGTTTATGCTTTTTTTTTGTTAGCCACCAAGAGGTATTGATTAAAATTGTTGCTATATACATTTTAATAATAAAATAATTAAAAAATAAACACACAATGAAGATACTAAAGAAGTGGATGGCTTCAGTGTTTATGATTGATATCAACAGTAAAGGAACAACAAGTGAAGAAATAGCATACAGATGAGCAATTGCAGCTTAGCAATGAAGGACTTGGAAAAGATATTCAGATGCAGTGACATGTCTGTATCTACAAAGATCAGAATCATGTAGGCAATAGTTTTCCTCTGTCACTCTAAGGAAGTAAAGTGATGCTTCTGAACTGTGGTTTTGAAGAAGACTCCCAAGAATACCATGAATGGCCAAGAAAATAAACAAATGGACCATAGAACAAATTAATTCAGAGCTCATTTGAGGTACAAATGATCAGGCTCAAATTATCATATTTAGAGACATTATTCGAATAAGTGTATAATATGGAGAAAGGTGGAAGGAAATAGATAAACAGGTTTGATTCCAGAAGCAATGGGTACACAATGGTAAGATTTGAAGGGCTAGTTTAGGAACTAATAACCAAAGCAGGTCTATCTATGTGGTAATTAAACCCTGACATAATTTGATGGCATATAATTAATCAACCAACCAATCTAATGGCAACAGTTCTGCCTAATCAAATTAGCAATAAATTTTGTCAGATTCTCAAGGTCTTCTTGTTTGGAGAAGTCAGTAGATATTTCATGCACTCTTTCCTTTCACGTTTGGTAAGTGGATTTGATCCCTGTTTGAAATAGTAAAGTAGTAGTAATATCTGTTATCTGTTTGGATTTTGTTTTTATTTATTTGTCAAATTTACTGTATATAGATACCCGTTTGTCCAATGATAATTTGTCTAATGATAGCTTAATGATTGTGATAATAATTTTTGAGGGCACTGAGTTTCATACATATGTGTAACTTTAGTACCACTAACACGATCACTGCTTGCTGATGGGATTTCTGTTGTAAAATAGAACAAGGAATTTTACAAGTGTCCATATATCATTGTCTTCCACTTGGAAACCATTCCTCTATATTTTTCTACCAATCTCATCAGAGAAAATCCATTAAGTAGGAGAAGGTAGATTGATTGTGCAGAATATTTTTATTGGGAGCACTGTGACCATATGATGTGACAGCATCCTCTAGGACAATGGTGTCAAACTGCTGGCCCGCGGGCCGGATGCGTCACACCAAAACCACACCCACCCCATTGGCAGCAATAGGAAAAAGTCGCGATACATCATGGCACGTCATGTGACGTCGCAAGTTTGACACCTGTGCTCTAGGACTATGTATTTTATTATCATGGGACTATATCCGTACTGATGTTACTGCATGGGCAGCAACTTTCTTAGTTCTATTTAAACTAAATGAAATGCAAAACTGTGTTAGGTTCCTCTCACTTACTTTATTAGTAAAGATATTCCCTTCAGTGCAGTCAGTAATTTTTCCCCTCTGTCTCTTGATATTTTTCTGGAATATAATGGTGAATCTAGGGATGGATTATAATCAAAGAGATTATGCAAGTTGCTCTGAGCTCTTAACTTCTGATGCAATTGAAAGAAAAGAGCTTTTATAATTTAATGATAATCTGAGCACTTGTGATATATTATAAATCATCACAGAAGGAGAATTAGGCCAGATTTTAGATCTGAATAAACTACTTTCCAATAATTTCAGGATTTCATATTAGCAAAGTAAGTAACATGGATCTATGGTCTGAGCATCAGATTACATGCCAGGTACTACTATTTTTTACTGATAAAAGGAGCCTCAAAATGTACAAGGTAAACCTCAATGCTATGATTTTTGGACACGGAAAACAATGATAACAATATATATGCTACCAAGGTACTACAAGAATTAATTAGCTGTGTTTTGCCAAGGCAAAAATGAATTTAATTATAATCTAGAGCGGTAGCTAAAATAATTTCACCAGGATCACCAGAGGACATTAATGTCTCAGCATATGATTTTAAGGTAGAACAATAGTTTGTTACTACACGTTTGACTGTTTTCTTCCTGATCAGAACTTTAATCCCCCCCATATAGTCTTATCCACAGAGTAAAGTTAAAAAAAATTCCTTGATGATTACTGAAGTCTAAAACAAGTAATAGTTTTGGCTATAACTAAAAGCATGGAAACCTTGGAAAGTCTCTGTCACTCAAAGTAAAAAATGTAGATCTGTATAGACCAATAATCTGCATCTCCATTGCAATAGCAGTAGCACTTAGACGTATATACCGCTTCATGGTGATTTACAGCCCTCTCTGAGTGGTTTACAGAGTCAGCATATTGCCCCCAACAATCTGGGTCCTCATTTTACTGACCTCGGAAGGATGAAAGTCTGAGTCAACCTTGAGCCGCTCAGGATCGAACTGCTGACAGCAGAATTAGACTGCAATACTGCATTCTAACCATTGCGCCACCATGGCTCTTTCCATAAGTAAATGGCTAACAGTGTATGTATGTAAATGCCTAAATCTCTGTGATTTATATATATCTTATTGAAACTTTTAATTTTTGTCTCATTTCAGGGAGTGTAAGAGCTGAAGATGAGGCCCAGAGCAGAGTGCTATTCTTCAAAATTCTGGCTTATGCTGGCAGTCTTAGCAACAACAGGTGGTATGGCTTGGGCTCAAAAGAACCATCCCAGCATTGGCATTGCTGTCATCTTGGTGGGTACCTCTGATGAAGTAGCTATCACAGATGCCCACAAGAAGGATGATTTCCATCACCTCTCTCTCATTCCTCGGGTGGAACTCGTTGCCATGAATGAAACAGATCCCAAGAGTATCATCACCCGCATCTGCGATATAATGTCTGAACGGAGGGTGCAAGGTGTGGTATTTGCTGATGATACTGACCAGGAAGCTATTGCCCAGATCCTGGACTTCATTTCTGCCCAGACCCTCACACCCATTCTAGGAATCCACGGAGGCTCTTCTATGATCATGGCAGACAAGGTAAATTATAGGTTATTGCACTGCAAATTCTAAGGGTTGTTTTCCATTATGGTCCTGGATAATATCTGGTGATGGTCAATGTTCCCATTATAGATGCCATAGGATGGAGTTTATATCAGTGCAGCAAAAACTGTTTTTATCTTACTATTCATTTACCAATGCAACAATTCACAAAATTACACCATAGATAGATGGATAGATAGATAGAATTAGAGCAAGAAAAAATATGCTACTGATTTGAAAATTATCTAGAGAGAACATTAAAGATCTTGATTTTTCCAAGTTTTACAAAGTTGCTGGCTGGGAAGCCATTGCTCATAAATTTTGAAGAAGTTTTATTATTTTTTAACAAAATATCTCAGATTATCTTCATATAATGTTTAACTTAAAAGATATGAATATATGAATTACAAGAATGCTATCAGTGCAGAGCTGACTGAATTGATTAGAGGAGAAAAACATCATGACTGATAATTTACATATCATAGATCTGAATCTATGTAATCTAAATCATGGCATGCTATGAACATATGTATATCAGCGTATTCTAGAAAAATTTGGTAAACTCCCTTTTTTACATTCTAATATAATTTTTGCCCCCTTTATTATATTAATCCTTCTAAATTAATTTGTAGTGAGACTAATCTCTTCATTAAGTAAGGTATCAGTTCTTACAATTACCTATTCTATTTTTCTGCTATAGTTTCCTTGGATTGGACCTTTCTGTGGTATGAATGATGATATACACAGTATAGAATTCTATTTCCCATTAGCAGAACTAACGTTGCCCTCTTGAGATTGGCCATCAGGCAATGGTAATTCTAGGTACTGGCATGATGTTTTTGTATGAAGAAATGGCAACTCTGTAGATCTATAGAAGTAGGTAATGTCAGTTGTCTCTCTCTCTTGGTCATATTCATAAGATCGAGCATACTGTCTATCCTCTCATGTTAAGCATAAATGGAAGATATAAAGCCAGTTTTCAACAGTCTGCAAAGTAACTCACAGAGGCCCCGTTCCCCCCCCCCCATCAAGTTGGTTACACAGATGATGGGCTGTAAGAATGTTTTCTTCCTCTCATTCCCCTTTGAAGTGTCAGTTTAGTTGTTTCTATGGTGGCTAGAACTGCTACTGGCTAGTCAAGCCCTTTTTTTTTGCAAATAGAAGAAAAGTAGCATTAAGCTCAGATATTTTGTCTCAAGAACTCATTTGGATTTGGGGTGAAGGAATTTCTTTATAGTATGATGATGAGAATAGTGGGATTAAAGTAGTTAGAATGGTGGCATATGCAAACAGGAAAAACTTTCATTTTAAAAAATGGACAATTACAATTAGTAATTGAAATGGCAGCATTTGTGATTTCAATTATTAATGGAGGTAAAACATAGCTTTGTAGTTATCAATGGCTTTTATTTGTATTAGCTACAGTTTGCTGACTCTGGAGAAAGACATGGAGCTAAAGTCCTTTGGTCTTGATTCAGACTTAATAAAAGGAAAACTTAAGTTGTTTGCCAGAGAATTTTTATGCTATCACTGCTCTTTAAAACAGCTTTAGAAACTTTTCAGATTAAGTATACAAATTGTCCAATTGTACATCTAGAAGTCATATATTTCCGCCCCAATTAAAGGAATCTAGGGAAACTTTTGCTTTATTCAGTTTGCCTTGACACTTTGTTCTATACAATAGGGCTTTTCAACCAGTGGTACGGGTACCACCTGTGGTACATTGGCACCTGGCAGGTGGTACGCAACCATCCTAGAAAAGTGGTAGTGGGAAAGGGGAATGAGCTGAACCGGTGGCAGCACCGCACAAGCCTGAGCGAGAGATGGCTGGAGCTGCAGGGCTGTCAGGGCTCAGCGGAAGTGCCAGGATCAGCACTTCTTCGGGGCTGTCAGGACTCAGTGGAAGTGCCAGGATCAGCGCCAGGCTCCAGCTGGAGCTCAGTGCTGATACTGACGCTTCTGCTGAGCCCAGAAGAAGCGCCGATCAGCTGGAATGTGGCAGCATCTCCAGGGTCTTGTGATTTACGTTCAGATGCTTGGCAACTGATTCATATTTAGGACGGTCACAGTGTCCCAGGGTCAGGTGAAGTGACCAAAACCTGCTGCAACCACCCAGCAGATGGGGGGAATAAAAACCAAACACCTCCCATCCCCACCCCAGCTGCCAATCCTCAACAGAAATGCTCACAACAATGAAAACCTCGGATAGGAGGAAGAGTGCCGCCGGGTGGGCAGGCAGGTGTCTTGCTTGGCTGTGGCTTGGGGGGCACTTTTTCAGTGCCATTGTAACTTCGAACAGTCACTAAGCAAACTGTTGTAAGTCGAGGACTACCTGTACTTTATCACTTTTTTCCTTTTTTTGGGGGGGGGTCATCAAGTTTTTGACACTTTGCTAGGCGACTGGTGGTACTCAGATATTGCCATATCCTAAAAGTGGTAAAATTGGTGAAAAGGTTGAAAAGCCCTGCTATACAAGATAATTTGACTGAGGACTCTAAGACTTATATTTTCCGTATCTGTCCCTATTAATGTAAATCATTTCTTTAATACAGTGTGTTGCCTATTGAAACTGATCAAAAATACTCACAGGGAATTGGGTCCAAAGGAAGATAGAATTGAAATGACATGCCTGCCAGCATTTTTCAGGAGTAAAAAACACAAATTGTTATGATAGAATGAAATAGATGTATGTGGCGTGGTAATGAAAATAACATTGTTATGCTAATCTATTGTATAAATATTAATTTCATAATCAGCAAAGAATCTTGTAGTGCTATAAAGATTAATTTCATTATGACACAAACCTTCTGTAGTCCAGTACAGTGAACACCACAATACATTTACTTGTGAAAGTGCTGAAAGTTTCTTTGCTGTTTTTCTTCCAGCAGACTGACATAGCTAGTTACTTACCACTCTATAAAGCCTTAGTAAGCTAAGAATGCTAGATTCTAAGATGCTAGAATACTGCATCCAGTTTTGGTCTCCACACTACAAAAAAGATGTTGAGACTCTAGAAAGAGTGCAGAGAAGAGCAACAAAGATGATTAGAGGACTGGAGGCTAAAACATATGAAGAACGGTTACAGGAACTGGGCATGGCTATTCTAGTGAAGAGAAGGACCAGGGGAAACATGATAGCAGTGTTCCAATATTTGAGGGGCTGTCACAGAGAGGAAGGGGTCAACCTATTTTCCAAAGCACCTGAAGGCCAGACAAGGAATAACGGATGGAAACTGATTAAGGAGAGATTCAACCTAGAAATAAGGAGAATTTTTCAGACAATGAGAACAATCAACCAATGAGACAAGTTCCTTCAGAAGTTGTGGGAGCTTCATGACTGGAAGCTTTCAAGAAGAGACTGGACTGCCATCTGTCAGAAATGGTGTAGGGTCTCCTGCTTGGGTGGGGGATTGGACTAGATGACCTACAAGGTCCTTTCCAACTCTGTTATTCTATTCTATTCTATTTGGTAATTGTAGAAGGTGTGTAATTTCATGATATATATTTTATTATGCACTTTCAGATTTAGAATGTAAAACAGTTACAACTTTGCATTGATATGTGCCTTTATATAGCCACACATTTTCAGATAAATATCCTTAAAATAAGGGTGAAATAAGTAAAAGCATGAAGAAGGAAGAATGTAAGGAGGCAGTTAAGCTCTGAACTAATATAGCTCTTTCATTTTTATGATATTTATTAGTATGGCTTTTTATATTTTATACTGTTATTGTTTTATTTGATTTTTTTGTGCCTCTCAGAATTGCTTTTGGTGAAATGGTAGCTATAAAATTATATAAATTAATAAATATATTATATAAATTAATAAATAATAAAATAAATAAATGCAGTGGAGTGAAGACTACATAGGTAGCTTCCATGGGAAAATTATCTAATATTTATTTCTTTAAGCCATTTTCCAGACAAATATATGTAAAGCATTAAAAAGGGATTGAAATGTAAACATATGAAAAATTCTATGTCACTTACAGTAAAGCTAGGATGGAGAGACAGAGTAGGGAGGAAAGACTAGGCCCATGGTGGCGAACCTATGGCACGCGTGCCACAGGTGGCACGCAGAGCCCTCTCTGTGGGCACGCGCACCATCATCCCAGTCCTAGGCCTTCAGCTGGGTTTTATAAAAACTTTTCGCTTTAGGCGTCCGCCGTCGTGTGCAACAACAAAAAAAGGTTCAATCAATCAATTTCAACTTCTTGCGGGGAAAAAAAGATCTCACAAAGTTGGAATTGATTGATTAAACTTTTTAATCCCACCCAGTCTGCCGTTACCAATGCAGCCATGCCCACCCAATGGACCACACCCACCCAATGGGCCACACCCACCCAATGGGCCACACCCACCCAGCATCTGACGATACATAAGTGGGTTTTGGATTGCAGTTTGGGCACTCAGTCTCTAAAAGGTTCGCCATCACTGGACTAGGCTCTCCTTAGTCACTTAGAAATGGTACAGTAATTTCCAAAATAACATTAAGCTGTTTGAGTTGCATGTGAATAGCTCTCTTTTAAAATGTCCAATATATATATTTCACTTTGAGATCCAGAAATGACATGATACATATAGATACAGCATGCGGATGGTAAATTTTTATAGTTTAACCTGAAAAACATTCATGAAAATTATCTTGCAGAAATTTTCACAGAAGAAATGAGATGTACTCAGAAAGACTCTGACTCTTTTTTTCTTGTGCCCAGTAATGTTTGTTTACCATTATCTTAAGTTAAGATACTGAGATTTGTTCCCCATATCTTATTGTGCCTTCATTACACTAAGAGATATCAAAGACATGCCGTGCCAGCTTTTTAGAGTGCACACCCTAAATTAGTTAAGTATCTAAAGCACAGGTGTCAAGCCTTTGCGGAGGTGGGGTGGGTGTGGCCTGCGCATGATACATCCAGCCCGCCGGCCGCCAGTTTGACACCCCTGATCTAAAGAGGTCTCACTAATGCTTTCCAAATTAATTCATAAAAAGTCCCACACCTTCTCACTGCATACTTAATGTTGATTTATTTTTAAAATATTTCTATGGGCATTTGCTTCATTGCTTCCCATGCTGCAAAACATTTTAACTTCAAGGGTCAGAAGAAGCAATGAAATGGTTCATCGCTAGACTTTTCTATTTTTTAAAGCCCAGGGGAAAAGCTAGCTGGTTCAGAGAAAGACAAATACGACTTTTAAAAAAATCAGCTGAGTTGTAAACTTATACTTCTGTAATAGGAAAACTACGCAGGAAATGCAAGATCAGAGCAACTATCGACTCAATTGAGGGGATGTTCCTACCTTTGTGAAGTAGCCAATGAACTGCTGTGGTAGGCTTGTAAGGGAGTACACCTTATACATAGTATATAGATAGAAGCATCTGAGGTGACATAATGGGAAAACAGTATTTTAAAACTGTAACAGGAAAGCATGCTGAAAATTGCATTCATGGTGAGGAGAGGGTAAATAGAAGGTAACACCATCTGTTCCTATCTTAAATAATGATTGTTGGTCTGTTCTGGCAACAAAGCAATGAGGATTAGCCCAAGAAGAGTGAAATCAGCAATGCCTAATTAATGGCTACAAACAAATGTAATTGACCATTTAGCAGCTATATGCCTGCATGGTGCTTGACCCTCACTGTCTCCCTGTGATTGATAATGACATTGATACTTTTTGTCATTGCTGGATTGTTTCATCTATTTATTTATGCTACATCATTGTTGTGGGATTATAAATTCATCTTCAGGTCAGAAGGTTTGAAAAATAAGGGTAGAATGAATTACAGTCCAAATAAATTGTAAACAAGATATCTTCCAACTTCTTTTCCTTTGAATGTCATTGTTCATATCCTATATGTGCAGGAGGCAGATATTCCTTGGCAGATGGAAAATTTCTTTTGAATATTTGTTTATCTTGCAACCAATAACAATTACTTGGGAATAAGCAATCTTTATGTTGCCCTAAAAAATCATCCCCCTTCCACTGAATCATTAAATATTATGTAAGTAAAAATAGTGAAAACTAAAGTCGATTTAATCTGACTGCCTGTATCATGGGGTCTTTTAAATAAGTTTTCCTTCACATAAGCACTGCACACTACATCTTAGAGCTGGCTTACAGGGTTAAATGGCTTCTGAGCTCACTTCATTTGCTAGTTTATTTCATATTTAGAAGGTTGGTCACTAGTTGAAATGACTAACAACATTTCATAGCTAAATGCTGAAATGGATGCAGGGTGACATTTTTCTGTTTTGAGCATATAGCTGTTAGATGGTTTATGTCTTTTATTAATTGTTCATTTATCTCACATTATAGCTACTTTTGTGTCACTCAAGGTGTCCAAGCAGAATTAAATCTAATAAAATACAATAAACATTCCAATAAATAAATAAAAACCAAGCAGATGCAATAAAACAACAAACTAAAACTTGCCATTCTGTAAAATAAATGTTGATAAGAAAGCATGCACCCAGACAGAGGAAGGCTAGTAGAAAGGATCAAATATAGCTTCCTAGGCCAGAAACGTCCACAATTTAGATGCAGTCACTATTTATTTCTTCAAAAGAACAAGGACGGAAGTAGGTTCCAGCCAGTGGGGATGCATGCAAGTATCCATAAGACTGAAATTACATATCTATTAAAAACAATCATTGTTCTGCAATTTCTTAATGTCTGTCTCCAGCTGAAGAGTAGCAGTGCTTGCAGATATGCTGGCTCTGTCTTTCATTATGCATTTCTATTAAAGAGTCATTGGTTCATCTCTTCCTCAAAAGCCATTGGTAGACACAACTATATTGGACAATTTCTATCTAGTGTCCAGTCTTTCATTTTTAGCGATGATCATTGAGAAGATGGTTATGGAATAGCTTCAGAGGATCATGGATGAAATGGATTATGTGGAACTCTACCAATCAGGTTTCAAACCTGGGTATCATATTGAAACAGCATTGGTTGCACTACTGAATTACCTCAGGCATGAGCAAGATAGGAACTGTGCTTCCATTCTTCACTGTTGAGTTTGGAATGAGGAGCAACATGCTTCAGCTCAATCCTAGCAAGACTGAGTGCCTTTGTGTTTTGGAAACTTCCAGCAAGACTAGGCATGAACAGCATGACTTAATTCACCAGGAACAGAGATATGTAACTAAGTATCATTAGCATACTAGTGAAACATCATCCCATGGCAGCAAATGATCTTCCCCCAGCAGCTTCATGTAGCTGTTTAACAGGAGCAGAGAAATGAATCTTCCAGGATCCTGCAAAGCAGGGGTAGAGGGCAGGACTTTTTGTTCCAATTTAACATTGATATCTTATTCTGAATAGGGTAGCATTGATCCAAACAGGCCTTGTGAGAAATCTCCTTGACTCACAACTCCTGATTGAAGAGCAGGTGGCAGTGGTAACTTTGAGGGCCTTTGCACAACTTTGTGTTTTGCACCAGGTACACCTATTCTTGAATCTGGATATTCTAATCTCAATCATTCATGCCTTGGCCACCTTTCAAATGGATTACTCTAATGCACTCTATATACTGTAAGACTGAGGAGTATTCAGAAGCTGCAGCTGGCACAAAATGTGATGGTGGGTAGTTATGTGTCTTCCTCATTCAGCATACTACGTTTCTGCTCTGTGAACTACATTGGCTGCCACTGTGCTTCTGAGCTCAATTCAAGGTGCTAGTTATGAACTATAAAGCCCTACATGGCACAGGACTGGGTTGTTTGAGGAACTGTTTCTCCCCAGTTACATCAGTGCCTCAGATAGAAGGTTCATACAGAGAGTGGTAAGGACAGCTGAGAAGATTATAGGAAGCCCGCTTCCCATTACAGAACACTGCTCGAAGCATTGTTAGAGACCCCATACATCCACTTCATGGTCTTTTTCAGTTGCTCCCCTCTGGGAGGAGGTTTCGAAGTATTTCTAGCAGAACTACCAGATTCTGTAACAGCTTTGTTCCCTATACTATCCGTCTGGTAAACTCGTGAGATTAATTTTCGTTCTTACCATATATATGTATACAGTGCTTTTTTGTAAAAAAAAAAAAAAAAAAAAAAAGGTGCCGGAACTCACACACATCATACAACCTGCCTTGCCTACCCTACAAGGTTCCATCCCAAAAAGGTGCCGGAACTCCATTCTGGGCGTTCTATGAGGAAAAAAAGCCCTGTATGTATACCTCCAAACTAGACTATGTTGTTTCTCTGGGTCATGTATGTGTGTGTATGTGGGCATATGCATATTTTTGTCATGTTTATGCAGTGTATATTGGAGGTGGTTATCCTTGGAAAGCTGTATGCAATGAAATCTCATTTTAATGTTGCTGATTAAAGTGATTTAAACTGACAAAGTTATTATTTTATTCTATTTTATTCTATCTACCAATTTCATTAGGTCCAACATGTCTGTTTCTCATTTGTTAAGGAATGTTGTCTGATGGGACCCTGAGGAAAACTTTTCTGTCATAGCACCCATCACCTTTTGGGACATAATCCCTCTGGAGATTACATTGACCCTGGCCTTTTGAAAGGCTGATTTTGACAACCAGGTTTGGTCATCCAACTGTAGTGTAGAATCTGTTGAATGGTTATATTGACTGCTGTGAATATTTTATATCTTGTCAGCAGATTTTAGTGTTTTTAACGGTTTTAACATGTTTATACTTTTACTTGCTTTTTCTTTGTAATTTTCTAATTTTGGGGAGGTGTTTTAAATTATTTTGAGCTACCCAGAGTTATGTATGTGATATTGGTGGCTATATAAATTGAATGAATGAATGAATGAATGAATGAAGAATGAATGAAGAATGAATGAATGAATGAATGAGAGAACAAGCAATGGAGCAAGGAAGCAAACAAGAAAGCAAACAAGAAAGCATGCAAGCATCTTCTCAAAGTTCTTCCTCAAGGGAGCTCAGTCCTACTAGTTTGATATTCACTTTTCACGGCTAAAGAAAGAAAAGTCATAAAGTACAATTCCTAGTCAGCAAGAAGACTGTGTGGCAAGTCAAGCTAGAACACAGATCAAAGTAAAAGAAGCTTCTAGCATTATTTTACTCATTGGAAGGTTATAAGAAAAAAGTGAATACAGAAAGTATGGATAGCAGCAAGTTAAGGAGATGGCTTGTCTCCTGTCTTAAAACTAATACAAGTATGGCGTTCTATTGCTAAAGGGACCCATTTTATCTAGTAGGTGAATAAAGATGAATGATGTCATCTGATAGCTCATATGTGCTGATTGGCCACCTGTAGTCCATTGTTCATCTTCTTTAGCATTTGTAACTGAATTGTGAACGAAGGACGTATAGTCTTTCTTCTTCACGCTTAGGAGTTTGTGCATGTCTATCAATATATCTTGCAAATTGCAATTATAATCTTATAGTTTTACATGCACTGACACTATTTTCAGGAGAATCGATTAATCATGGTTCTTAATTTGGAGTTAAAAATTACATTGTACACATTAAAATATTTAAAGTACATTTACTCACCAAAAGTACTTGGAAAACACCTAATCTTACAATTTTTTATTTAGCTTTATTTATTTATTAAGTAATAGATTATCTCTAATCTTTTTAGATATGTGTTTTCATTGCTTATAATAAACATATGTAACATATTATTTATGTGTCTCTGTTAAAAAGGCAACATAAAATATATAATACTATGCTAAATATCTCAAGCAAAAGGAAATTTGCAATGTTTATAAATGTCCTTTCTGGGCTTGGGTCTTAGAAGTTCTCCCTCTGGATGCATATTTTAGGCATTTTGGCCCTAAGCTATTAAGAAATTTCTCAGCTAAAGCTAACATCGAAAGCACTTCCATAATCTATTGTATCCTTAATTACAGACCAGTATTTTTTGTAGCTATACCTGGAGCAGAACAGAATACTTGTCATTAAAAATAGACCTCCTTAAAGGCTTTTTTAAGTTTACATTTTATATCCTATTAAAGAACATTCTTCTCAGTTTTCAGTTGTTATGTGAATGAATAATACGTATGTAACAAGTAACTTCATTAATTACTCTGTTTCAAAAAAAATTACTTATGTTTCAAAAAAAGCAGCTACTACCAGACACTAGAAGTATGCAGTGATTATGGTATGCTACGCCGATAGCAGAGAAGATTAGAACAATTCAACTAATATATTGATCTTTGAAAAAAAAAACCAGTGTTCATTAGTTAATTTGTAAGTGGGGTTAAATGCTCAGGATATTCTGACAAAAACTATTAGGAGTAGAGCAAAACTGAGCACAAACAAAGCCAGATTTTAGACTATATTTCTTGATAACTTTTTTTAAAAAAATCAGGAAACAATAAATATTCTTACATGGAGCTAAAGACGGATAATGGATGAGAAATTGCATTGCAGAGCTCCACTGAAGCACAACCTGGGAGTATAAGATATAACATGCTATATGGTAGACAGGGTATTAATGCAAAAATACATCAAAAGTTAAAGTGATAAAGAGAATCTGGCCTGAATCCACGAGTTTCATAAATGAAATTGTTTTTGACGAAGTATAGCAAGATTCTGTATGATAGATTCAAGTTGTAGCTCCAGAAGGAGAGGAACTGAAGTGAACACAGAATCCACTGAACAATATGGTGAGAGTTTTTAAAAAGTGTAGATACAAGAGTTTCTTACTGAATATCATTATCTCAGCTGTAGATATCAAGGTGTCAGAAATCACCAATTTGTAGTATAAGAATACTGCAGCTGTTCTGTGAAAAGCAGTGTGTGTGTGTAATGAGACACATTATTATTATATTGATCTGCACATTATGTATTTGTGAGTGACCCTAGTAAATTATTAGAAATAGCTGTGCTTTTTAAATATGTCTTAAGTTTGATTCCTATGTTATAGGCTTCATTATGGATATTTAAAATGAAATTGTTCACAAAAGCTGTAAGTGGTAATGTATATCACCTTATACTAGTTCTTATAAAGGACAATCTTGGGAAATGATGATCTAACTTAATAAACAAGATGAGCACTTAAGTTTATTTCTATATACTAGTGGGCAGGAGGAAAGAATGATGGAAGAAATAGATAAATTTCCATCAAGTTCACATACTAAGTAATGTAAAGAACATACTATGTATATTTTGGTAACATTACAGAGCCTATTTTTTTAAACATGCATTTAGATATGATGCAAGCTTCTACTATTATATTTGCAAATTTCAGCCTCTGCATGTTGGCACAAATATGTAATTAGTCATGAATTTTTGTGAGACTGCTTACTGTATAATCATTGTACAAATTCTCTAAACATTAATGCATATTTCATGTCCTGAAAGTCAGATATCACATCTCAGAATGATTGCTTGCTTTTGAGGTTCTAGAAGGGACTTTAGCCAGCAAAATAGATCCCATAAGTGCAGTCCTCTTCCTTTGGACTGATACAATTTAAGGCTTTCTTCAGTGATTCTCTCGTTGTAGCATTGGTGATGATCCAGGAGCTGATCCAGGATTGGCACTAGGCCCCTTTGTTCTTAAGATGTCACAGCTCTTCTGTAGCTAAGTTGATTAACTTCTGTTTTTACTGTGGCACAGGAAGAAATGCTGTAAAAACAGTTTTGCAATTTTAGAATGAGAGATTGACTTCCTGATTCTCAAAAGGGTTGCCATGGGGACATAACTAGTTACTAGATTCTGATTTATCAGAATGCTATTTAACCTACCTGATGTTTTGTAGTATATCTGCAGGCCTTTGTCTCTTTTCTGGATATGCTGTCAAATTTTCAAACAGTTCACACTACTAGAATTTTGATTATCTAAGAAACTATTTATGTCCAGTCTAAGGGATTCCTACAAATAATGGTGAAACTGGAAGCTTGGGGGGGGGGAGTGTTCCTGCAACATGCCAGTATCCTATATTTTTTAAAATAAACTTAGTTTAAAAGGAAGTCCACTGAGTACCAAGGGAGATATCTGTGGGTACATTGGTGCCCTTTGCTACCTCTTAGGGACTCCAGATCTATTCACACTTTTGTATGTATTAGCCTTTTTAAAATTTTAATTTATATGGTTGCCCATCTCAACAAAACGACTCCCAGCAGATAACAATAATAAAATTACTTTTTTTGTGGCTATGGTGTGAGTAGTATATCTTCCAAATAAATAAATAAAACCAATATTTGTGATAGTGAGTGAATTTTGAAGAATAAGATAACATACTTATCAAGCTAAATGGATAAGACTTCAAGCTTATATTCATATGCCTGGTTTTAAGCTTCACTAAATTCAGTGGGAATTATATTAATATATAGAGTTGTAGGAGTTATTTTTGATATGAGATTGCCAAAATCAGCCTTATAAGTTTGATTGATTTACATATCAATCCAAGTGGAAACGTAATTGCTGAATGCTGAAAACACTCAAGGATTTTGGAGTAGTGTAGCTCCAAGTATAAAACTCAAACTGCCATCCACCTGAGCTAGCCTGAGTTCAATGGGTTTCTGTTCTCTGAGGTAAGCTTTGTTCATGTCAACGCTGGTCTTTCAAAAAAGCCATACATTTCTTCTCTATTGTGTATACAAGGGCTCAAATAGAAAAGTTGCTTCTAAACTTATAAAGGATACAGGAGTATCTAGGTCTCCGCTGTGGTTTCAGCAGCAAAAAGGATTTTATTGGTCCGTAGAAAGATAGTTCACAATGAAACTACTCATTTGCTTGTATTTTCAAATAGATGGACAATACATTTTGCAAAGTCTATGGCTATATACTTTTATGCAACTTTTAAATACAATAGATCTATTCTAGGCTAAGAAAACCTAGCAAATCAGTTTGTTTTTTTTTAAAAAAAACCCCAGTTTAATACTGCCAAACGGAAAAGTGATTGTGAGGAAATTTTTAGATATCTGATATTTATTCATATAGTCCTTAAAAGGAAAAAAAAGACAGAACTTGAGTGCTGCTGTTCAGAATTCCTGCCATCTATACTTCTTCCATGAAACTCTGCTCCATTCCATTCTCGCTCCGTTGCACTGTGCTTCTAAAGGATTGAGGATTCTGTTCATTATCCGGAGCATTACATCTCAAAGCATTCCAAATGGGTGAGCACTTTAGAAAAAGGGGCCCATCACTCACAAGGTGCTACTGATGTGCTAAGCCTCTTTTTCCCATTCAATTTCAGCTTGAGGTGAGGCAAAGACAGAACTATAGAGCAACCAATTACTTTATTTTGATGTCCAAACTGTATTGAATAAATATCCTTTGAGACAAAAACTACTAAAATCATTGCCATATTTCTGAATTGATACTGCTTGATTAATACACATTTGTCACATCTGGAGATATTCTTATCTAAATTTGGGCACCCTCCTTCAGGGTAACTATATCTTTTATCTCAGAAGGATAAGCAGAATTGGGATTTTGGAACTGTAATGCAGTGAATTGTCAGAAAGTGGGCTTTGCCACGTGGCAGTTGTGTACGCTATAACATTTCATTTTTTGTTCTTTTCTAACCCCCTTTTCTATTGCTCTTGCTTTAGCACTTCGTTTTCTATCTCTCATTAATTGCTTTTTACTTAATTACTATTGTGTATGGAGGCCGCACCCACCCCAGCTCCGGCAATGCAAAAAAAGTCAGATACATTGCGACACGTCACGTGATGTGGCGAATTTGACACCCGTGCTCTACAAAGTACATGAAAACTAATTAAACCATCAGAGTGAAGTGACTGTCCATTCTTTTCTTTAAAATGTTCAGATGTGGAAAGCCACAGTCTCTCTATATAGACTGTTCCCATGTTACATACATCTTAACTGTCAAAAAGTTTTTCCTTATATTTATATGAAATTTAGGTCGTTGCAACATTACTCTTGGTCCTGTCTTCTGTGACCACTGAAAAAATTATTTTTGTCACCTAGAGCAGTGGTCCCCAACCTTTGTGGCTTGGCGGTCCAGCTGGGGGGGAGAGGGGAACTGGGCCACGCAAGCGCATGCAGCCCTTGCATGAGTGGTGGGCCAGTGCACATGTGCACAAATGCCTGCATGCCTGCTGTTTGCACAATTTGACCTGTATGCATGCATGTTCCAGCCAGCCACTTGCACAGCCCCATTCTGAATAGGCCACTGCCCGGTAGTAGGCTGCAGCCCTGGGGTTGGGGACCCCTTATCTAGAGTAGTTCTATCAAAGATGGAGGTAAGATTTTTTTCATATCATCTGTCTTTGACAAAGCATATACAAATTAATGGATAAACACATAGATTTTAAATTATTAAAAACAATATTTCACAGAAATAAGGATAGATAAGGAAAATGAAATTTGGAAGTTTAGCCTGTTTATGTGTTGGTGATTCCTCAAAATTTCCCATAATTTTTTTATGTACTGAATGTAATTTATTTCCTAATTATGGATTATTAAGTACTGAATGAACCTTGATAATTTCTGTAGAGATTCCAATATTCAATACAATTTTCAATAATAAATGGATAGATTTAGATAGAAAAAGCCATTATATGGTCAATAATTACATATTTATAAAAAAATCCTTAACAACAATAAAAATTGTCTGAATATAGAACTACTTCAATTAAAGTGACACATGTTAATATCACTCAGCATGGCAATAGATATGTTTGTTAATTTATAACCTTTATTGCCCAACAAAGTGTTTATATTCAGTGTCAAAACCATACTTTATTTTCTCCCATATAATAGTTGAGCTGCCCTCATTTTCTAGTTTTTGCTACAAATAATTTATTTAGAATGAATATGTAGGAAGTTTTTATCTGCACATATTAATTTTGACTAGCAGCTTCCAATGCAGACAAAAAAGAAAAAGAAAAAAGAAAAGAAGATATGAAATCCCGACACGATCTAGCAACTGAATTAATGTATTGTATTTATTTTCTCTCTGCCTTCAGGTCTGTATGGCAGCAGCATCTGTTATCTACAGCATGTATTTTGTGTATGTTCATTTGCTTGCAATGTTCACAGGGTGGGAAGTAGTTGCACAGTGCATCTCAAAATGCTAGAAACAAGCTGAAATCATCCCCTAAGCAGCGGCTATAAAATATAGACATGCTCTTCAACAATACACAATTGTTGAACTGTAAGTGATATGAGTTTTAATTAGTTGTTCTTTCTGTTGATCTAACTTATGCTACTGGGAGAGACATACTGTACCTTATATTACTGCAAATAACCAACGTTAAGCAGGTAATGTGCAAGAACATGAAATACCAATGAGCCTTTTTTTGTTGTTGATATAACAAAAACACTGATAATCACTGCCCTTTGCATATGTAGATTCTAAGTTTGGGGAAGAATTCAATTTCAAAAGTATTCGAAATCTTCAATGAGGTGCAGTTTATGTTTATTCAATACATTACAATGGAAAATTAAAGGACTTAATTTTGAAATTTGAATTGAAAAGTTTCAAACCCTAACCCTAACCCTAACTAAGTTGTATGGCAAGACAATTTGAGTTTATTTTGAGTTTATTTATTGAAAAATGAGGAAGATGAAAGAATCTAAACCAGAGAATAAGGGCAACATTAAGGGCAACATCAAGAGTGTAGACAAAATATTGAATGTATGCTTTTGGAGAAAAAAAAAACCCCTTGTACTTTTGAATACAGGCAATCCTTGCTTAAGTGACCACAATTAAGTGGGAATGGCAACTTGGTTGTTAAGCAAAGCAATCACAAAGTGCAACTGTCACTATTCATATGCTGTTACTTCAGCTTTCCTTTGCTTTAGAGATCTGTGAAAATTGTAAATCCAAGGATTGATCCTAAAGTTACTTTTTTTTATCACAGTTGTAATTACAAACGGTCACTAAACAAGTTAGTTATTAAACGAGAACTATCTGTAACTCTACAAAACTTTAAAATCATTTAACTGTAATGATTTGTTTCATGTTCTCTGGCTCTGTCATTTGAGAATAGTGAATGAAATATAATTTATACATGAGTTGCTGACATGATGTAATTTATATATGAGTTGCTGATATGATTTATATATGAGGTGACATAATTATCTTTGTGTAGGTAAGCTGCCAGTGTTGTTTTTTTGCCAGTTTATTCCGGATTATGAGAACCAGTTGTTACATAGTTACACACATTAGCGCCAAGCATCAAGTTCACATATGTCTCAGATAGGAATTGGGCTTTGCATCTGTCAGCAATGTCACATTTCTAAGTAATCTCTGAGTTTTCTGGATAGACAAATTGCCAGTGCAGAATAAGAAAAAGACAAGGTTTTGGCTTACTTCTAATTGTACTGAAAATCCTGGACTTAGACATCCAATGAAAAATTAAATTTTTGTCCATTACTTTTTAATATAAAGCTTAATGTACATAAATGTGGTTTATCCAAATTGTTATAAAGTATATACATGTGCCTTTTTAAGAATTAAGGCTTTAGGTATGAAAGTGTATGATTTTTACATCAACCCAGTTCTAAGCAAAAGTGTGGTGAGTTTAGGATTCCAGATGATTCCTCTTAACTATGAAGCCTTTTAAATTGTTTTAATTATCTAATAGCAAATCATATAAGCAATATAAAAATATTAGTTGTGATAAACAAATAAATAAATAAATAAATAAATAAATAGGGAAATAACTATGTCTGTTTCATTAACTACCAATGTTCAAGGGTATCAAGCAATCTCTCTTTATAGCTTTGGTATTTATGTAAAGCAACTAGGAACAACTTTTTAAAACTTTGATTATCAAGAAATAAAGCTGAAATAGAATTCTTGATGTGGAATATTTTTTCCTGTCCTTCTTAAATACCAATTTACTTCATTTATCAAGGATTTTACTAAAGTTAGATTGTATGGGTAAAGAAGATCCCTGGATTTGTAATATCTGGGCTCAATTCTCAGTTGTGACTCATGCCTTTTACTTTTGTTGAAACAAAACAGCTTTTAAATATGTACATCCCAATTATTTACATTAATATTTCTCCTTTTGGAGGACTATCAGGACGAATTATTATTGGCAAATTTATGTAATACCCCAAGGAGGACTCATGAATTTCCTCAATGAAGTGTTTTGCATTACTTTGAAAGCTTACTATAGCTGTTAAGTAGAAAAGAAAACATCTCACCCAGCTGGCTGTAATAAAGGAACAACCAGCAGCAATAGAATATTCAAGGAGATAAAATACAGCAACACAATTACTCCTTTTGTTTTTCAAAGTGTGGGAAAATATTACTTCCTGGAAATACCTTCACTCAAATGAAGTGAAGCACCCATTTGAAACTTTGCATTGACCCAATATAGATCTATCATGGAATGGGAGTAGATAAACCTGCTTATGCATAAATGTCTGTTCTATCAAACAACCTTTAATGACTATTCTATTATGGTCAAAATCCATGCTTCCTTCTAAAGAACTTGAAATGATGTGATGTGGTTTCAGTCATGAATCTGTTCACACGCAAAGATCACTTTCAACCTATGTACAGTTTTAAGGTTTTTTTAGTGAGTAAAGTTGAAGAAAACTTTCAAATCAGAGGCTATATGCATATAAAATTTTGAACACAATCTTCAGAGGTGGAGGCTTGGATTACATGTTTTTGGTGAGAAATGAAGATCAGTCTTCAAAGCTAAGTGACTCTGGAGTTGAAGACAATGTGGCATGGCTTAGGATCTCTATAAAAAAAACCTCTTCACAAAAGCGATGCACTTAGTGTCCATTAACCAAGTGACAAATTATGGGAATTGCTGTGGACATGCTCTAGAATTTTTAAAGAACATCAGTTTTTCAATCTCACCAGAAAACTCAAAAGGAGCCAAGTCAATCTTTTTTTAAAAAATAAGCTTATAATGTATGAAAGGGTATGAACCCAGTAGTGGTTATGGATATGCTGAGAAATCAGATAAGAATATATTTGGATCCAAGAAATGTGAGCAAAGTACATCTAAGGTAATATTTTCAATAATTTATGGTAGAAATCAGTGATTTTTCATTACCATGGTTATAACATTTAACCACAACTGAATAAGGCAGTTTCTTGTTAAGAGTACTGCATGTTATATTGTTTAGTTAAAAAAAAACAAGCACAAACATATTTTGATAGTCCAAAGTGCAAGGATCAAAAGAAATTGATTTTTTAAATTAAAATACCCAAGACATATAGCTTAACCAAAAAAAGTGTTAAAAACTGCAGTAATCAAAATAGAAGCCATTGTTAAAATGCTCAGTCCAAGCAACAAATTATTGTAAATTCCAAAGATGGCAGCAATGATATACTATGAAGAAAGTTGATAGTTGAAAATACAGGTTTTTTTTTTATTTAGTACAAATGCATCCCATTGCATTTCTACATAAAAATATTTAGCAGCTAATAGAGTAGGGCTTAAGGGCTAATGAAACAAGTGTCAGTAGATAATTTGTAGAATTAGTTTATTATTTTTGTAGAAAAGCGAATCTATTGTACATGCTTACAAATTACTAACCATTAAAAACTTTAAGTAGAAAAAGAAATGTTGGCAAGTGATAATTGTTTTTAATTCTTTAAAACATAGAATCTGGCAACAGAAAGTCAGCTACTGAAAACACGTTTCTGAAAACTTTGTAGGAGGATGCTGAAATAAATTCTTACTTCTATTCATGGTATAGAAATATCAACACAATATGTATATAAACCATGCAAAATAGTAACAATTGCTGATGCAGTGTACCATGCCAGTAAATATTCAGGAAGATTTTACTAATGAGGTTCATGTGTGGGATAAGACAGGGCTTTTCAACCAGTGGTACGGGTACCACCTGTGGTACATTGGCACCTGGCAGGTGGTATGCAACCATCCTAGAAAAGTGGTAGCGGGGGAGGGGAATGAGCTGAACTGGTGGCAGCACCGCACAAGCCTGAGCGAGAGATGGCTGGAGCTGCAGGGCTGTCAGGGCTCAGCGGAAGCGCCAGGATCAGCGCTTCTTGTGGGCTGTCAGGACTCAGTGGAAGCGCCAGGATCAGTGCCAGGCTCCAGCTGGAGCTCAGCGCTGATCTTGGCGCTTCTGAGCCCAGAAGAAGCGCCGATCAGCTGGAATGTTGCAGCATCTCCAGGGTCTTGTGATTTACATTCAGATGCTTGGCAACTGATTTATATTTATGATGGTCACAGTGTCCCAGGATTTCAGTGCCATTGTAACTTCAAACAGTCACTAAGCGAACTGTTGTAAGTCGAGGACTAGCTGTACTTTATCACTTTTTTCCTTTTTGGGGGAGGTCATCAAGTTTTTGACACCTTGCTAGGCGACTGGTGGTACTCGGATATTGCCATATCCTAAAAGTGGTACAATGGGTGAAAAGGTTGAAAAGCCCTGGGATAAGACACTGTTGGAAGATAAAAGCCCCAATAGTTCCCCCTTCCTTTTTAGCCAGGTCACACAGCAGTCCCTGATCTGCCAGTGAGCCTCAAAATATGGATGCAAAGAAACTGCTCAAAACTCTCTTCACCTGCATCTGACACTTGGGCTGAAATTGATTCAGCACACCACTCTGGCTCTGGCAGTCAAACATAATCCCCTCAAGATGAGGGAAACCTTTTATGTCAATACTCCACTTTGATGCCAGACCTGCCCCATTAAAAATCTGTACCCAAGGAAAGATCTGCACATCTAAGATCACCCACCTCACAGGGCAAGGAATGATCTTCCTCTTTGGACTTCACATGTCCCCAGGGCAGAGACATTTTAATTTGCATACCTAATATGCTTCACATTAAAGTCCATCACTGCAAAGCCCATTGTCACTGAGAGTTCTATCACTGTGAGTACTATCACTTTCTAGCCATATGGCCACCTTCAAATTGCTGACCCTCCATTCTGCTGCCTGGCTCTTTGAATAAAATTCTATCTCTACTTGAGCAATTGTCCTGTGTTTTTTCATTAGTAACTCGGTTTGGAATCAGACCAAGAAAATTATTCTAACAAGACATAAGTAGATTGAAAACAGAATACTTTCTTTAAAAGAGGTATTTTTACTGCATGTAAGGGAGCGAAAAGAAAAAAGCAAGACCAGAAAACTGAAACTGAATTGGAAGCCATTTTTAGATCGGCTATAATGTTATTGTTAAATAAGTTTGAAGTTTCTACATATCAGTCTCCTGAGATATCATTTGATTAAGTCTACATAAGTAATCCTTACATTTGCAACCTCAGGGAGAAGCAGAGTGAAGAAGAAAGACAAACGGAGCTGGAAGGGAGAGTGGTGCTTTCAATCTTTCAGAAGTTAGAGCAATATATAAATTAATATTTCAATAATTTGAATAAGGAACATTCTCCCAAGTCAGTGTGAATTGTAGTGAGCACTCAGCTTTTCCTCCTTCCCTCCCTCCCTCCCTCCCTCCCTCCCTCCCTCCCTTCCTTCCTTCCTTCCTTCCTTCCTTCGTATTTGTACTCAGTTGGACTAAATCAGACCTGGCCATCTAGCTACATCCAGCCCTTTGGCTGCCCTGTCTGGCCAATGATGTCAGTGGCTTTGGCGGCAGGGGTGGAGGGTCGGTGGTGGGGGATGGGCTCATGGGGGATGGGAATGAAGTGGGGGGGGTGCCAATGGCAGGGATGCAGGGTGGTAGGTATCCACAATAGTCCCAGTTTCTCATGTAGCCTCTTGGGAAAATTAATTGTCCACTCCTGGTCTAAATAGTTGATTTCTTTGATTTTTTTTTACCTGCCATCTTGGTTTTTTGCTGCCTATTTTATTCTTTGTTTCTTGTTATTTGGGGGTCATTATATTTCAATTGGGGGCTGATGTGGTTATTTCTATTACTGGTTTGATGGGTTTTAACTTCACTATAGAAGTTTTAACAGTTATTTGTATATAGCATTTGATTGTGGTGGGATAGAAGTATTATGAATAAGTCAAAATGTCAGCATCTGTTTTGCTTACTTCTAGAACTGACATAGTTGTCTATTAGGTCATAAAAGTATTTCCATTTTTGATGTTAATAATACTGATGTGTGATTTATTGCTTTAATACCAAATACTTTGGTCACATACTAACAGCAACTGATTATTCCAAAATATGTAACAATAATTATAGATGTATAATTTTCTATAGAGGAAGGCAATGTTTTAGGATGGAAAATAGACAAGTTTTTTTTTGTACTTGAGTCAGAAGTCACTTCTGGATTGAAAGGATTAGCCGGCGACATCACCATTGCCTTGGGGGCTCCTTTCATGTCCCCGGCAGGAACTGGAGTGAAGGAGAAGAGCTCAACCCCGCCCCATGGCTGCTCTCATCAACTGGGCTTGCTAACTTCCTGTCCAGTGTTCCAAACACTTGAGCCACTGTGCTCCAAAATAGACAGTGAGTTTTATATACACACACATGTGTGTGTATATACAAGGATTAGAGAACCTGCTGAAATGAACACAAAGCAAAAGGGATGCATATCTTTTCAACTGTTAAGATAGCAAAATCTTGATTCGCTATGATTAAGCACAGCCATGAAACATGTTCAATTTTTAATGGTTGTGTTATGAGAATGTTTCTTACTATCTGTATCTGTCAGCAGTTGTTATTCTTAGAGCTATGTAAAGTTAGGGATTTGAAGACATTTAATCAAACCGAGTCTTCAAATTCAAATTAAATATTTGAATTGATTTGTGATGATGAATAGAATCAAGATTTTGCATCACCATGGAGAAGTTCAAAGGTCATTTGGAGATTCAGTGGAATGTCTGGCTTTTTAGAATGACAAGCTTTATTGCAGCTTTCCTTTTACTGCCTTGAATAGGACAGTATGAATCTTGTAATAAATGTTAAATATTTATTCTGCTGCTCTTGTTTATCTTGTTAGCTTATTTTTATGTGATCTTACCTTTTACCAAGTGATATTTTACCTTTATCATTCTGTACCTCTCAGTATGTTTGTCAGACCAACAATCTAAACCTATTAGTCGTTGTGTGTATTCTGTTTATAGTTTTTCAGCAGTTTCACTTCCCTGCTTTTGTTTCTTTGTATACTTTGTATTCCCCACAAAAGTCTTCCATTTTCTTTTTAGTATTTAGCTGTTCTGTCTTAAACTGAATGTGCTAATCTTCATTGCATTAGTGGATTTGATTGCTCTTATACTATTGCATATAACATAGACCATTTGTGTCAAGAGTCAGCTTGCTGTAATGGCTAAGACGTTAGAAATTGAAAGGCCCCATTTTGCCTTAGACACAAACCCATCTGGGTGACCTTGGGACAGTCACTTTTTCTTAGCTCTAGGAAGAAGGCAATGGCAATCCACTTCTGAAATCTTGTCAAGAAAACTGCAAATTTAAGTAATACCCCTCTAAGGAGGATTCATGAGTTTCCTCAGTGAAGTGTTCTGCATTACTTTGAAAGCTTACCACAGCTGTTAAGTAGTAAAGGAAATATCAGCAGCAATAGAATATTCAAAGAGATGAAATGTTGTTGTTAGTTGCGAAGTTGTGTCCGACCTATCAAGACCCATGGACAATGTTCCTCCAGGCCTTCCTATCCTCTACCATCTTCTGGAATCCATTTAAGCTCACACCTACGGAGATGAAATACAACAACACAATTACTCCCTTTGTTTTTACAAGTGTGGGAAAAATATTACTTCCTGGAAATACCTTCACTCAAATGAAGTGAAGCACCCGTTTGAAAATTTGCATTGACCCAATATAGATCTTGTCCAAGCAGTAGCTGAGAATCAAAACTGATTGAAAGGAACACACACACAAATTATTTATATCATTGTGTAGTATCTACTAAACATGCATTTTTTTAAAAAAAATGTTGCATAAGGAACATATAACATTTCATTCCAAAAAAAAGGCTAAAATTGCCAATGAGTCATGCCAAAAAGCATGCAAGCCCAGAAAAGTAAATGATCAGAGGTATTGTTGTTAATAAAAATAATAATATTGATATTTGAAAGTTGGATTATAGCACTTTACGCACTGAATGAGCACAATTTAGGGTCCATATTGGACAGTTTGTAGGTCGCTGTGCTGCCCTTTCTTTATATCTGTTGTCTATACCCCAAAACAGTACATAGGAGATACATTGCAGTGAAAACCTTTTAATCTATCTGGCTGAACCTGTTCAGAACTAATGTCCATAACGTTTCCCCCTTCTTTTTCCAGAAAAATGGAAAAGTTGCAAAGTTCTGGTGGGTTTTTTTTAAAAAAAAACACCAGTGAAATATTCACTTTTAGAATAATGAATGTAATAAGACAACATGTGAAGATATTGCCATCCTTTATTCCTTGAAAATGTTTTCTGTTGACTTGTATGGAAACAGTTTTATCTTGAGTATTATAATACTAAAGTTCTTATTCACAGAGGACAAGCCAAGCTGTACAACACTGTACCTAGGGAGCAATGTCATTTTCATCAGAGAGAGAAAAAAAGGGGGGAATTCGGTGCCTAAATTGTTCATGGGCTTATCTTTCCTTTTTTGTAGAGGTTAGTGGATCTGTTCTTCACTAGACCTGAAAGTCAGAAGATATATCAGAAGAAAATTATAAAAACATTTAAAGGTAAATTCAGTTAGTAAACAAAAGTAGTGTCTATATCTGTAAATAATAATAATCCAGTCTAAACATCTGGCCGACTGTGCAACAACCCATAATAATAATGAGGTGCTACCTTGATGTGGTTGTGGGGCTTGTGTGCTCAGAGGAAGATGAGAGCTGTGCCAGAGGTTCAACCATACTGGACCAGTCTCATCAGAAGAACCAGACAAAGAGTGTCTCTCCCATAAACAATAGGGTGAGACATAAATTTATAGAAACCCATACCAGATCAACCATCACCCAGGTCAACAAGGGCCATGCTAGGTGCTGGAATTCCTAGACATCTGGTGACAGATGGCCTACAGGCAGTGGTGGGATTCAAATATGTGAACAACTGGTTCTCTGTGTGGATGCCGCTTCTGAATGTCCATTCTGGGCCTGGGCAAGAAAAAATTAGCTACCGGTTCTGCCGAACTGGTGCGAACTGGCTGAATCCCACCACTGCCTACAGGACTCAGGTCTGTTGACTGAGCCACGAGGGCCAACAGCTACAGGACTACTGGACGAAAAGGTGTTTATCTGTTGCAAAGACACAAAGATTGAAAACAATGAAATAATTATCTGTTATTATAAATAAAGTCTAACATGAAGAGGATATTTGAAAAGAATGCACCAGTTTTGGAAAAAAACAATATCCAGAATCAAAAATAACAGAACAGAGGTTAGCAGATCAATGTTGATTTATAGTACAAAATAAAGTATTCATAGAAACAGAATTGCAAATTCAGTCTAAACATCTGGTTGACTGTGCGACCAACCCTAATAATATTTTAATCCATATATGAATAGTACATATTTTGGTCAATTCAAAATGTTGAGCATACTTAATACTATTTTCCCTACAGCAGCAAACGTGTGAGTGGGTTGAAATGAGAGAAAATGGCTGGCCTAAAATCACCCAGCTGTATTGGTGCGTAAGGGAGGCCTAGAACTCATAGTTTCCTGGTTTCTAGGCTAGCATCTTAACCACTACACCAAGTAAATCAATTAATCATATTGTGTTGAGCAGTCATAAAAATGCAAAGTGAACATGCTTCAGCAAATATTGATATAAATGTGAATATTAGATACCATCGTCATATACTTAATTTTTTCCATAATGTGTTCTTTTATTTTAAATTTGGCTTCAAAATTACTAATATTTCTATCTTTAATAATCTGTCATTTTTAATCTATTCTGCAAAAGAAGAAGGGAAATGGTTGTATATATTTAAATGCTTTCTCATTATAGTCAATGTCTGATTTTTTTATCAACATGAATCTCACATTGGTTTAAACCTAATCTTCCACTTTGCAGTATTGCATCTGAATAGGATTTTGGTTGATTTGCATATTTCTAGTTATACTCATTTGGGCCTCTTTTGAAGTATGCCATTAAAAGAAGGGAATTAAAAGAAAATATGTTTTTCTGCATTTTTGCGTTTTTTTCCTTTCAGTGCATGTGCTTGGGGATTGACACATTAAAATAACTTCTGAGAATTAAAAACACCATATAAAATATGGTTTCATATTTTAATAGCATATACAAATGTGTAATTTATCTCAGTCTTCCCTTTTGTCTTTTTCTCATAATTGTTCAGCCATTTAACACCACGAAAAGCTGGTTCTAGCTGTGGGGTGATTCAGATTTATTATGGCAATGAAAACTATCCTCCAAATTAGAACAATTTTCTGCTGATTTACTAGATGAAAATGTCTACTCCCTCATTTTTTCACTTTCCTATCTTTTATCTCACTGGTATTAAACCTGCAAAAATTGCCTCCTTTTTCATTTATACACTGGAAAGGGTTATAGTTGAATTATTGTGAATTAATTCTTATGAAATGTTTGTCAAAATAAATAATACCCCAAATTTCCCAATATACAATTTAAATTTACCTGTACTTAAATGAAGCAGAAGCTCTGCTCTGCTCATGAAATGTAAAAATCCAGAGTGCTTTTAAAAGAATGAAGAATTCTCTGTTGGAGGCAGTTTGCTTAGTTTTTACCATCCCAGGTAGAGCATTGGATACGTGAAGCTTGCAGCTGCTTTTTGGCATTTTAACTGGTTTTAATAAATGCACTGTAATGTATATAAACAAAAAGTATTTTGTTTTTCTTATAATCTACATCAGCAATATTTCAAAGTGTGAAACCTAAAGTTATGAGCAATTGGGTCAGAAGGCTAACACTTCTAGCCATGATTTCAGATATCTTATATTTTTCCTACCTTCGTAAGATTTCTACAGTTTCCCCTCTTCATTTTTGTCTAGACATTCCTTTGAATAATCACTGTTGTGGTAGTGAATCTGGAATAGGGAGACCAGATTCAAATCCACCCTTAGCAGGGGAAACTGCCTGGATGACTTTGGGCCCTCTTTCTCAGTCCAATTAACCTCATAGAGTTGCTATTTTTGAGATAAAATAAAGGGGGCTCCCCATGTAAGTCCCCTTGAATACTTGGAGGAAAGTGTCATGTTGGAGCCAGTTAGGAGGAGGAGGAGTTGAATCTGGGGCTATCAGACAGGGATGGCACATGTTCCTTGGCATATTTGGAGAGGCCAGGGGCTGAGGCCGATGCTGTCCCAGGCCCTTCAGACATTGGGGGAGGTGGTTGACCAGCCGGAGATTTGCTTGCCTACAGGGAGGATCGGTTGCTGACAGGCAGTGGTGCTGATAGGTAGCAGATCTCCTCTGATGAGGAACAGCTGCCTACTCCACTCAATCCAAGGGCCAGGAGGGCGGAGCATAGGCAAACTCAGAGAAGGGCTGCAAGGCTATTCAGGGGGAGGTCGCCCCGCCCCTCCTCATAAGGAACACTTGGAGTGGAGAAACTTAAGGAGAAGCCGTAGGGAGTTAAATCTTTGCCAGGAACAATTGTTTGCTTTGGTTTACACTCCCCCGGCTTTGACTCATGCCTGTTGCTGTTTGCCTTGCCTCGCTTGGAATATTGCTCTTCACATTATGCTCTGGACCTCGCTCTTCTCTTTTGGACTGCTTTTGGCCTTTGCTTCACAGTGTCTTTGGAACTGCTTCTTGGATCGGATCTTTTCTTTGCCCTGAAGACTGCCATTGTCTTGTGCCTGGTCTCTACCTTGTGGACTGACTTGGAATCCCTGGACCTTGCCTTGCGAGCATGCTCCTATTCTGTGGGCTTTATTTGTACTATAGTGGCTGTTGTTTGGGGAACTGAGGGTGGCTGCCTTCAGGGTAGCATGGGGATGGAGTCCTACTGGTCATTGGAGGGCTGTTTGCTGGAACATTTGTTGAGAGAAATAAAGGACTCTCTAGAGGCCTGCTTGCCTTGAAAGGCAAGGTATAAATCTAATAAACAAATACCATGTTGAACCCATAAAAAGTAAATGAACTTGCTATGTTGCAAAAGAATGTCTTGGTCTTTGCATTATTCCCATCGTATCATGAAGTCTGCAGTTTTTCATTTCACCCACCACTTCTTCCGGTCTGCAGCATTGGTGGGGCATATGCATAAGGCTCATGTGTCTTCATGCAGGTAGTCCATCTGTCACTTTTTTGGTCATCCTTGGGGCCACCAGAAATCTGGGTTGAGTGCAAGTGTCTGCTCATGATAGATTTCACATCAACTCTGATCACATGTCTGTATTATTGCAGCCTCGCTTCTCTTAGTTTGTCTGGAATTGGAGTAACTTTGAAGGCCTTCCAGATGTCTTTGTAATATGATCCAGCTGAATGACCCTCAATGACTGTCTCATCATTTCCATTTCCTTTTCCATTGCATGTCTCTTTGTCATTGGCCAGCATTCATACAGTGCCACTGGATTGACAACTAGATAGATAGATAGATAGATAGATAGATAGATAGATAGATAGATAGATAGATAGATAGATAGATAGATAGATAGATAGATAACCTTTATTGTCATTTTTTCCTGTGGGCACAATGGCACACATTAAAAATGAAATTTAGTTGTTTCCTCTCAAAGTGTACACATACATAACACATTTAAAGCATATTATATACAATATATGTATAGACCTATACCCTTACATATAAGTAACATATAAATATTATTCACTGTCCATCTTGAGTACATAACAGAAGGAGGAAGCTTTAGAGTTCACAAGGTTAATACTGTATGGAACAAAGCTGTGACTGAATCTGGATGTTCTGCTTCGAATACCACAGAGCCTCCTCCCAGAAGGTAACAAGGAAAACAGGTCGTGAAGAGGATGTGTAATGTCCCAGACAATCTTGCGGATCGTGCTCAAGCAATGCTTATGTGCTATGTCCTGGATGGAAGGGAGGGAACTGCCAATGATCTTTTCAGCCATCCTCACCACTCTCTGCACTGTCTTCCTGCCTGAATTATGTGGTAGATCTTCGATTTAAGGCACAGTAGGATCTTCCAGTCACAGAGGATGAGAGTGGCCTGGTGCCAGTTCAACCAGGCAGCATTGACTCATGCCTGGGCATCCAGAATCATGTCACCATCGGTTGTTATGAGGGATATGAGGTAATAAAAATCAGCAGAGTGCCATCGACTATGATTATACTATCAGTCTGGATGTCACATTCCAGTGTTCAGTTTTCGTCAAATTAAGACACAGCCTAAATTCATTGAGCCATGCCTTTCATTGGTTTACCAGTTATTCGATTCCATCCTGGGTCTCGCAAGCCAGCATAACATCGTCAGCATACAGCAAAGTCCCTAGGTGCGAAGTTTGCAGGTCCACAGTTCGGAGGAGTGGCAACAAGGCAGATCCTTGGTGGACATCCACTCAAATGTGAAACAGTTCAGTGACACCAGTGGTACAGTGGATGGAACTGGTGGCATTGTTGCAAGGGAGCTGCACCCAGTGGACATAGACCTCTGGGATGCCATGAGAGCAGAGTGAGTATCAGATGAATTTGTGCAGAACCTGATCAAATGCCTTCTCCAGGTTTAGAAAGGCTATGTGGACAGTTCTTCTCTTTTCCTTGTGCCTCTCTGTCAGCAGACGAGCAGCATGAATCACATCCATCATTCCGTGACCTTTTACAAATCAGCACTGGTTTGGTGAGATGGTGATGATGCTCTGCAGGTGGGCATCAGTCACATGTTCAAGGATTTTCATTGTGTGGCACAGGAGACAGATTGGTTGGTAACTGGCATAGGTAGTAACATTGCCTTTGCCTTTCCAGATGAGTACTGTGACACTGGTCTGCCAGACACTTGAGATCTCTTTTTTTTTTCTATGTACTTGTTAAATCTTGCCAGGAATTCTGCACCCTGATGTCCATCTTCTTCCAGATTTCAGCTGGAATGTCATCTGGTCTAGTCACTTTACTATTTTTCATGGTGTGAATGGAAGCTGCAATCTCGGGCATGATGGGAGGCACTGGACTGACTTAGCTACAGGGATTGGGATGTGTGGAAACTCCTCATTGCATATTCCATCAAAGTGATCATGCCAATGTTTGAGATGTCTGTCAAAGTTTGTAGAAGCTGTCCTTGTTTAACCTGGATATGTATGATGTGGCCAATGTCTTCTGTAGTGCGATGACAGGATCTTACCAACTTGTACAACTTGTTAGCACCTTCATATCAGTCTAAAGATTGCAAAAGTGTTTTAATTTTACAGTTCTGACGGTCCATTTTGTAGCGGACTTAAAATGGTGGCAGTAGGCTAGGTTAGTATTGGTCTTAGATAGTAACCACTCTTTGAGGGCAGCTTTCTTAGATTTCACTATGTGTTGGACATTCTCGTTTAACCACCATGTTTGCTTGTCCATAAAACACTGCCCTGGTTTTGTCACACCTATGGTTCCTTTTGTGCTCTCTCAGATTCTCACAGTGACCCTATTCCATGAGTTTCTTGCTGAGCAGGTAGCCCCTACAGGGAGAGGTCCAATGGTGTCCATCAGCTGTGTTTTATTTCTAAGAAGCTTCCACCATTTCTGTGGTGGTGGTGAGTCGGGCTGCTTGGAGGTGTAAACCAAGGACTAGAACTTTGTGTAGTGGGACAATGTTATCCAAGGAATGACCTTGGAGTCCATGTTGCAAAAGAATATACCTCCAAATACCAGTTAAAAATATCCATCATCTATTCACCATCTGACTCACTCATTCCCAGAACTAAATACTAGTTATTACTGATTTGTGAACATTGGTGTTTCTTTGAATTCCCTGTTTGTTGCTGTTCATTTGTTCTGCAAAAAGTGTAATTGTGTGGGGTAAGAAACAAATATGCTTGTTCAGCATTGAAAACTGAATATAAAGCAGATCTGGTATCTAAGTTGAAAATATGAACCTGTTTTCCCTTCAAAATCAATCCTTCACCCCAATCATTCAGTTACTTTGCCCCAAATTTATTTTCACCCCTGAAATTCCTTAAGTCAATTTGCTTTAGATGAATTAGTTACACCAGAAGAGTAATTTCCTCCCCTTAGTTTTCACTCAAATTGTCTGCTATCAATTCAGTGCATGTCAACCCTATCAGATAGACCAGACCAAGAAACAAAGCTAAAATTATTCTCACTGTATTAGAACAGCTAAAGTAATAAAGTAATATTGCAAGTCTGAATGTGCTACCTTTCCTCCATATTTTATCATTATGAGAATTGAGGAATAGGACTGTTTGAGAGGGTTTTTTTTACAAATCATTTATTTGACCAGCTTACCTGATTATTGCATAGTAGTAGATCTTTCTTCTCTCCTTTTTATTCACTGCAACCACTATTGTGTTATTTGAAGACTACACAAGAAAGATGCTAAAGCCAGAGAAGCATTGCTACAAATGTTATTAATGCTACAAGAGACTGATCTCTTTTTGCCTTGTGTAATTCCTCTCATCACAACACACTAAAAAAATAAACAATATATTGTAGTGGAAACCATTACATTGTGAAAAGCTAAGTAACAAAGATGTTACTAGCAAGTGTAATTTTCTGATGGTCATCAAGCATTTTTCTTGTGCTGGAATATTGGAGACCAATGAATTCATAGTACCAGATTATCATGCATATTTGAGTTACAATATGGGGTTGTCTATTCACTTGCTTTGATATAGGTGTAGGTAGGATAGCAATTATTGTTTGCTTTAAGACTGTATAATATCAATACCAGCCATTGGAGGTAGATCAGATTAGGAAATTAAAGTTATGAATGTTGATATTACTTTTATTATAAGGTTACAGTAGCAGAATTTTGTAAGTCTGAATGTGCCTCCCCCCCACCCCCTTATGTTCAAGTGAACCAGGGAGAGTCAAATCTGAGACACTTTCTCAAATTACTTGTCTATCTCATACTTGAATTTCTTTTGTCTAACCACTGACTTTGTTGCAAGTCTTTCTTCTTTCCTTCACCATTGTTATTTTTACTGTCCACTATGCTTTACAAGGATGAAGTCTATAATTTTGAAGGTGCAACTGTGGCTCACTTATATTTATCTGCTGATGTTTAGATGTTTTAGATGTTTTCCCTGCCAGGTTTTATTTTGTCCCATTGCTATAAAGTAAGTTGTTGATGAGGACAATCAACTGAGGCAGATTAATTCTCATTGTTCTGCCAAAAATGGTAGTGGTTAGTGTAATTCCCATTGAACATAAGGAGAGTTCCTATAACTGAGACATTTGAACAGTTCTTCCTGCAGAGGAGCACCTTCTGCTATGGCAATGTCATTAGTTTTGAGTGTCTGTATAAATCTATTAGCCTCTGCATTGACTTTTGGTCAGTCAGAGTGATGCACAAATATGTGAAACCAAAATAACCAGCAAATTGAGAAATTCCTGATTCTGAAAAATGTGCACTATTATTTCTGAGAATAGCAGAGATAATTTTGTTTAGCATTCTATTTCTTTTATCTATGATAGGATACCAAGTATAATATCTAATAATAAACAAAATGCTTGCCATTATGGCAATCACAAAATTTTATATTGACTATGACAGTGGTAGAAACATGAAACCAATGTGGGCAAAAAGTTAGTGAATGTGTCTTACCAGGTGTATCTATGCTTGGCAACCAGATTTTTTTTGTTATAGGATTGCTTTGGTGTCAACTTCCAGGGAAGAAATGGTGAACTGAACACACAGCAGAATGAAGAGCTGGAAAGTAGATTTGACTCTTCATAATAATTCTCCAAATAATGAGAGGATTTGAGATCACTTGCTCCTCATGAGGAGTCATTTTGCTCTTTTAATTTTGTAAAGTCACCCAGAATCATCAGGTACAGAATGGCATACAAATCTATCCACCCATATATGTCTCGGCTAGTTACATATTTTAAATGTCCAGCAATGCAGTTAAATACAAGAAAAATATTGTGTACACATACACACATGTATACTTATTCAGAAAGATCCAAAAGGAAGAAAAGTGATTGTCAATTGTTTTCCCATAACAGTATTTTTTTTTTGTTCATTATTATTTCCCTAACACAAGATGTCAGGACTACTAAATAAATGCATCAGATAGCTTGTGATATATCTTTTGTGCTTTAGAGGCTGGAAAAGCACACAGTAGTGCTTGGAGCAAAGTATACTTAACAAAACACAGAGCAGTATATGCATAATGCAAAACAGTTTGTCATTGGCTTTGAAGAAAGTGTCTTTATTCCCTCAACACCCATATCAAAGATTGACTAAGATATTAACTTCAGTTAATAGTCCAGCCAAACTATTATTATTGAGTATAATTTCTTTTATATACAGTAGTTTGTAGTTTGCCCTGTCAATGTTGGTGAAGCTGTTGTTTTTCTCTGGTAGTTTCTTGATTAGGCTGTTGCTTACTGCTTGATTGCTTGTCTGGTATTAATTCCTGCTTATCTGGATGTTCATTGCTGGTGAGAAAGTATTCTGATCTTTTTTTTTTTTGCCTTTTTTGAACAGTATGTAAATATTATTTATTTCTATGTGCCCGTTGAAGGCCAGTTTGTCTGAGTGCCAAGCTTCCAGGAATTCTTTAGTGTTTTTGGATTTAGCTTGGTCTAGGGTGCTCTCAATTTCCCAGTTGAAACTATAATTAAGTTTGTTGTGAAATTAAGGATTTATTGTGTCTTCTGACTGCTGATTCGGTGTTTATAGATGTGCTCTGTTTGTCTTCTGCCTGTCTGTACTATATAGTAGCTGTTATAATCCTTACACTCTATGTTGTAGATGACTCCTGTTTTTTCGTCTTGGGTTACTGAGTTTTTTGGTTTACTTAAGATGCTTTGGAAAGCTTAAGTTGATTTGTATGGTACAGTGATGCCATGTGGTTGTAATAGTCTCTTGGCTGTTTCTGAGATATTTTTGACGTATGATATTGTTATCCTTTCCATAGCCTGTGTTGGTTGTGCTATAGTGGCTGGAGTGATAGTTTTGTAGATAGATTTTGTTGGAAGAGAGAAGATAGGTGGTCTATTTCCTGCATTTGGTATTCTGGGATGCTGCCCTGTGTTTGTGTTTGTCTGAACAATGTTCTTATGCAGTTCCTTTTGTAGGAGGCTGGGTTGGTAGTAGAGCACTTGGTTAGTGTGAATGGTTTTTCAATAGATGTGTATTAGAATTTGCCATCCCTTTCTTTGGCTTTCCTCATTTTCTCCAGTCATCTGGTGGTATGAGTGAGGCTGCTCACTCACGTGGAACATGTGTCCAGCAAAGTGCATTCTGTCAGTATCTCCGAGAGTCTTCGGGAATTACTTCTTTGTAGAATTTCCTCATTTGTGGCATGGCTCTGATATGAGATATGAAGAATCCTTCTGAAGCAACGTTGTTGGAAGATGTTGATCTTATGAATTGTAGATTTTCAGGTTTCATTGGTGTAGATGGCAGTCAGTATGACAATACCATTAAATAGTCTGAACTTGGTTGCTGTACTTATGGTGGACATGGTCCATACTGAGCACATTTGTTGGAAGGCAGCAATTGCTTTGCCTATTCCGCATTTCACATCTATATCTATTCCCCAATCTGTATCCATGATGCTACCAAAATAGTTGAATTGTTCCACATTTGAGGCCTGTACTTCTAATGTGATCGGGGTATTGTCTTGAACATTGCCAACTTGCATCAGTTTGGTCTTGTCTTCACTAATTTTTAAGCTTACTTTACTTCCTCTGCTTCAACTGTCAGTGTCATATCTTTCAGCTATTTCTTAACAATGTTATCAGTAAAATCTAGGTCAGTCAATTTGCCTTGTTTTTTTCACAGAATGCCAAAGTCCAATTTATTCATTGCCTTTTTCATGGTATAGTCTATGATAATCAGAAATAAGAATGGGGATAGGTCACAGCTGTGCCTTACACTGGTGTTAATCACAAAGAAGTCAGTACTGCCATTTTCAGTTTTTACACAATACCTAGCCATGCGTGTCAGGCTTGCAACCCAGCTTCATGAAAAATTCTTGCATCAAAAACTACAAGCAAAGTCCTAAGAGATAAACTGCAGCATGATGGATTGGTTGCCCATCCCCTGAAATGGAATTCAATATTTAGTGCAAAATCAATTACTTGGATTGGAACATGGAATGTATATACATTATACCATTATGGCAAACTACAACAACTACTATGAGAATTCAACAATTATGATATTGACATCCTAAGAATCACTGAGATGTGATGGACAGGAAGAGATAAATTTATTGATGAAGGAGAACCATCATATACTTGGCACACACACAACAGTACATCCAAGGTGTAGGCTGTTATGTCCTGGGCCTGTGATTGACAGAGCAGGTGCAGGAAGCTGCAGAGAGACCCGGGCAGACCACGTGGCCTGCCTGTGCCAGACAGGCTGTCTCCAGCCTATTGCGCATGCACAAAGCAGGAAAATATGTTGCATTTATTGGCGGACGCTGTTCCCTGCAAAAGGGTATAAAAGGGATCTGCGCCATTTTGTGTTGTTCTGTTGAAGCTTGAATAAAGAAGCAACCGTTGTTACTCCTGCCTCGTCTCAATGCCTTACCAATGCACAGAACAGAATATTGGCAACGAAGGTGGGATTGTGCTACAAGGAAACAACGAAAGAATACTAGGCTGACTCACCACGGGAGGCCGAAGTGCTTGGAAGTTCAGCGTTCCAACTTATGCGACTCTGCCTGCCAGTACGAAGACGCTGGAGGAGAGCTTGGCAAGATTCGACCTGGAACCCCTTCGCAAGCCTAAGCAGCACGAAGCGTTGAACGAGGCCGCCAAGAAGAAACAATGACCTCCAAGGTCCCTTCCAACTTTATTTTTATTATTACTATTACTATTACTATTACTATTACTATTACTATTACTATTACTATTACTATTACTATTACTATTACTATTACTATTACTATTACTATTACTATTACTATTACTATTACTATTACTATTGTTGTTGTTGTTCATCTGTTCCATGGAATTTCTCATATTTTGCAGCTGGGTTTTTAGACCAACTGTTGAGATCGCATACTCAGCTCATATTGTTACATGAAAAATTAATTTGTTCTATTTTTTACATTCAAACACATCAAGAGTTTACTGCAAGATCAATTTAGTAGAATGTTAAGCAATCCAAGCACAGGATCAACTATATACCACATTTTATTAAAAGTTTAATTAAGAATATTATATGTATATATAATGTTCTCTGTACATACATCAGACACCAAGATGGCTGTATATAGAATAGAACAATGTGGCTTCTATTTACTTGTTTCAGTAGGATTTTTTTAAAAATATCATCTTTGCTGATTTAATTCTTGTTGCACAGATTATTTTGCCCTTATAGCTTTATTCATAGTTCATTATATAAAAAATGCAGTTTGTGAGAAAGTTGTTCTTTTGTTGGGAGAAAGCTGTTTTATTTATCAGTTTTCTCCTACAACACAAGACAGTTTTTTTCTTGACGCTTCAGTTACTTTTTTTAGCTTTCATGACATCCCGTGTCTTATTGTACTGGTTATCTTGCTGCTTTATGCCAGTTATCTTCTCTGCTGACAAGATATGAGTTTGTATGCCTGTGCTTTTCATGGGTGCAGTACAGCTGGGACGAGGATTGGATTTTTACAACCAAAGGTGGTTGGTGGATGCCAGAGTGTCTCTCTTGCTTTTGAAAAAATGTAATTCTTCCTCTTGAATGAACATAGATATGAATAAGCTTTCGCTTCTTTAGTAAGAACTTGATAACAGGTGAATTGTTAATGTGATACCAAAGAATTCAGATAAATATACACTAAAGTAAATGAGAATTCAACAGAGCTCTCCTTGAAAGCATATTCTATTAAAAATTAAAAGATTTACCAGTGAGCCAATGTATTTAGTGGAATATATGTTTCAGTCTGTATGAATAGATGTGTACATTTCCATGGAGACTTGATAAATGGATCACTTGTGTTTCTTGTGCATATGCAGTACCTGTATATTCTTTTCTTGTTTCACCTTCTGTCGCTCCCTTACATAAACATACCAGGCAGGGCAAGACTATACAATCAACTTTTAAATAGTAACCTTGAAAAGTGTTCCTTATTTTCCCTGGGATTTTTTTCAATGCCTCTAGTTTAATATGACAGTACTTATTTAAATATAAGAATCTAATAATCAGGCTTTCTGTGATAGTGCACTGATTCATTTTCATTGCTCATAATTGCACAACATCCATCCATCCATCCATCCATCCATCCATCCATCCATCCATCCATCCATCCACCCCCTAGGTAGTGAACACAAATGAACAAGAAGATATTAATGATGTATTTTTGCTTTACTATTCTCTGGTCAGACATTTGCTGAATCAAAATCTACATTTTGAAAAATGAGACAAGTACCTAACTCTCTTTTATAAGAAAACTCCTGTGCGCACATACAACACATATTATAGACAGATCCTGCCTTTATTATTTTTATAAATAACTCAAGGCCACAAACATATCCAACATATCTTCATCCTCCTATTTTCTCCACAACAACAACTCTGTGAGGTGTGCTGAACTGAGAGAAAATGACTGGCCCAAGGTCACCCAGTTGGCTTTCATGGGTAAGGTGGAACTCAAACTCACAGTTTCTTGCTTTCTAGTCTGGTGTCTTAACCACTAGACCAAACTGGCTATTTAAAATTGTTAATTTATTTAAACTAAATAATTTAGTTTAAAATAATGTTGCTTAACAACTGCAGCACCAAACACACAGATAATTTTTAAAATTAAAAAAATCTTCAATGATTACCAAAGTAATATAGGATCAGATTTCTGACTTGTACTACTTAGTATAGTACACCCTGGATGGAATATGGACAAGATGGTCATTATAATTATGCAGAATAGTATCTCATTATTTCACTACTTCTATTGTTTGCTGTACACATCCTAATTTAGTAAGAACATATAACTAAATCTTGGCTTTATTAGGTAGATAATAGGAAGTTGTCACAGAAATTGTGGTTTCCTCAATTTTGTGTGTGCAAAAGGTGTAACTCATGCTGTTTCTTTCAACTTGAGAGTCATGTGGTTGAAATGATATTACTTTTTTGGGGGAAACTCCTAAAATAATAACCCTCTGTGAGGTCTTTTCAACTCTGAACAGTAGCAATAGTTCATTGGAACAAATATTAAAGTGGTTGGACTTTTAGACGTATCTACTAGTGGTCTTCATATGCATTTATGCTTACTTTTTAAAAAGGCCAATATGCCTTAGTTTGTTTCAACTGGTAAACTATGTTTAAAAATTATTTAGGTACATATCTAATTTTAGCATATTTTAGGGTACATTATAGATTCTGTATTTTGGGCATTTAGTAATATTTCCAAATTTTCCTGATTTTTTTTTAAAATTAGTATCTTGTTTTAAAAACTCATAAGGGCAAAGAAATGAGATACTAGATAAAGCAGCTTAAGAAGGGGAGTTTTCTACATCCTAATATGACTTAAAAGAGATTCTCTATTCCAAGGAGAAGAAAGCATTTGCCAAGAACAAATTCATGTGTGGCTTTGGAGAATATTCCCTAATACATGTTGTCTGTGTTTGCATATGCATTCATCCATGTTTAGCTTAACCATGATTCTGCCAGTTATCCAACTTCGTGGGCTAGTATGATAACTAGACTTTAATTGCACAGTTTCCATTTACACACTTTGTACATCTAAAATGTGGTTAGTAATTGTATGTATGTATGAACACAAAGATTTTGTCAAAAATGGGCTCCTTATTAAGGTAGAACTGGAAAATGGAAAGACATATTCTCCATTATCTTTTGAAGAAACTATTCAACATTAACAATTAGGAAACAGCAAGCCTGTCTCCTTCTCGGGCAGAAAATATTAAATCATTTAATTATTTTGGAACGGTGTGATGTGAGGTAGTTGTCTTCTTTCTTGAAAGAAGAAAGATGTTTTACTTGCAAAGGGGTCTGGTAGCATAAACTCATAGTTTGCTGTTTCCATGGTAGTGCTGTAGAAGCCAGGTTTTAGTGCTATTTCTCAGAATGGAATTTTGGTGCTTTATTGAAGCGCTGTTGCATCCTTTAGAATGACTTATATTCATAATTTATTCTAAATGATATCCATCACTGTTTGTAATAATACATTCCGTGATAAAATATTTTATTAAAACCTTATTTTATACACTGAGTCCTGTGATTTGCCTGAATAAATTCAAGGATCATAATATTTGTTTGACAGATGAACCCATCCTTTGCNGTCGACAATGCAAGTGAAGCCCCAAATATATGGCCTCACCAACTATGGAAGAGCTCTAATGAATTTAAAGGAGTGACGTTAGGTAAACAGTAGCAGGGCTGTTTTCTTGGACAGTGGCAATTAATTTCATATCTCATTGCTGAGTGATTACTTTTTGTAATTGGCTGGACAGGAGAGATTGGAACAGAAAATATACTAAGAATTCAGCTTAGGTAATCAACATGGAATGATCATTGTATATACCGAGTAGTAATATATTCTTCCTTCCTGAAGTTTAATTTGAATCAGACTCTGAATCACATGTTTCTATCATGAATGCCTTTTATTAACTCAGTGTCTACGTAAATAATTTTCAGTTTACGTAAATCTTTGTCAGCATTGATAAGTTTATTTTATGATTTGATGATACTGTAAAGTGGAAGAAATAAAAAAGCAATGTGCATTCATAAAAAATTGTACAAATCCTAGCCCTGTTCACCACCATTCTCTTATACATTCAGATCTGCTCAAGAATTTATGACAATAACATAAATAAAATGATCCAGAGTATCTCTCATTGCATAACTATTTTCAAAGTCTCAACTGTGTAATTTTCCTAATTTTAAAGAAACAGAAATATTTAACATGATGACAAATGTTTGACATTAAATAAGCAATTTAACACAAAGCTCAATTTTCAGTAAAAATGAAATCTATAATCAGAAAAATAAATTAGCATTCTTATTTCTGACATGTTTTTAAAATACTTGGAAAGTATAATTTTAATTGAATAACCTTGTTTTCTTAACTTGTTATGACAGATAGAGGAAATAAGCTTCCTAACAGTAGAACTTCAATTAACATTTAAAGAGGTGGTTTGTTCCTTTTCCCTCACACAACATCCATTTCCCTCTTCTTAAATGGAACCACGCATTAGTTTTCCAATTTTGGGGGAGTTTTCTGTTCATTTGAAAGCAAATAAGTTTATCCATACAATGATAATTCAGATGTCACAAGGACATATATATTCATGTGTATAAGAAATGGATCAGGATCAATGGCTGTTTCCATATATAAGAAGTGATGAACTCAAGTGTGTTCCAGACTAGCAACAGATTGTTATTTTTTGTCCTGCACCCTTTCAGATTCACAGATTCAAGTGATCAGGACTTATGCCTTTGCTGTATAAATTTTAGGCTACGTTGGAAAACATTTACAGTTAGTCCTTGTTTAGCAACCATAATTGGGACTGGCCACTCAGTCATTAAGTGCAGCAGTCATGAAATGAAACTGCAACTTTGTTTATGATCTAGTTCAGCTTTCCCTTATAGTCCTTTTATTGTTATTTAGCATATGATGACAACACGACAGAAGAGAAGTAAACATACAGGCTGCATAGTTACTTTTTCATTATTGTCATAACTGTGAATGGTTGCTAAAATGCAGTCACTATATGGCTACTTGTAGGTTTTTTTGTTCACTGATAGCTTTTCATTCTGAGAGATAGTCTGTGTTACCTGCCAAATGTCTTGGGTTTTGAATTAGCTGAGTGGCCTTGTGCTCTTCTTATTCACTCTCTCCTATTTTTGTTTGGAAAAGTGCCTTCTGCTTGTAATATTCTGAAACAAGAAGGGTAATCAAAGGCCCTGTTCTCTGGAACAAGGCAGGGACACTAAATGACAAGATTAATTTTTCTAATCAAGCAGCTTAATTTAGACTATTCCCATCCCTGCTTTTGCCTACAAAAAACAAGGCAAATCACATTCTGCCTAGAATTTTCTTTCTACATGTAGCAACTAATGTCCCCTCCCCCTTTCATTAGGCTGAAAATGTAGCTTAGCGATCTTTGCAATAGGGATCTGTTAGAAAGAAGGAATTAAATCTGAGGATATGAATG
>NW_015386916.1:618220-630626 GCF_001527695.2 Protobothrops mucrosquamatus | reverse complement strand
TTTTTAAGAAGAAACTGGACAGCCATTTGTCTGAAATGGTATAGGGTTTCCTGCCTGAGCAGGAGATTGGACTAGATGACCTCCAAGGTCCCTTCCAACTTTATCATGATTATTATTATTATTAATGCTCAGCTACATAATCTCAGTAGCTGCTGAAAATAACCCTTCATTAACCCAACTATTAAGATTAAAACTGAGAAGCAGCTGTGTCCATAAGACAAACAGTAGTGGTGGCTAACATGATAAAAGTGATAAAAGTGCTGTGTGCAATGTATAATTGACATGACTTCCATGCAACATGAGTAGAGTTTGGGATGGCATAACACTTCTTTAGTTGTTTTGGTAAAAGCAGCAACATCCTGAATACCAATCCCAAGAAATATGCTTTACACAAAAATCAATCTGTTTTTTTCCCTCCCAAATATGTAAATTAATGATTTATTTTCTTTTGGATGGATGGGTGCTGGAAACCTATACCATCTTTGTATTGTATAATTAATTGTGTAACTAACAGCAAATTATTATTTTGTGTCAATAGAGACAGTGTACAGAAAAAGAGGTAAGACGCCATCTTAACTTTATTGCCATCTTGATGGTCAAAGTCAGTGGAGTATTTTGGGCAAATATATAATTTTCGACATTTTTTCTCAAAAACCTCAATTGCTGACTGCAAATGCCTGTTTTCACTGATCCAATCATAACCACATCAAAATATTTTCATATTGCGACTTCCGGTTTGCCATCGCAGCCACCGCGGCTGCAGGAAGGCAAGCTCTGTCTTCCGCGTTCGATTTTGTTCCGCTGGGGGACCCTGGAAAGGGTCGAAAGTTGCCCTGTAGGGCGACGAACAAGGAGGGGATCCCCGTTTGATTGTGGGAGGGCGGCAGCCCTTCTGCTTGATCTGGGGCAGCCCTCCAAACCAGTGGAGGAAAGACTGGTCATAGGAATATGGCTCATCACTAAGCTGCTGACAGCCAAAGTCAAACTTACCATCAAGCACTTCTAAAGCAATGCGGATGAAACTGGGTGAGATCTGATCTTCTCTTTAAGATCTTAAGTATTTTCTTTTCCTGTAAAAGCTGCCCAAAGTATCTTTTCCCCCTGTGAAGAGAGAGGGAAGGGAATTTCTACCCCACCCTCTAAAAACAGCCGCGACTGACTACCCAGGGGAGTTAAATCACTATAAGAACAATTTTAATCTAATTTGATTTATATGTTTCTGAAACTTGGAGACCAAAGTTTTCTTATTTTTACTGGAGACTTTTGTTTTTATCTACAAAAAAGAAATAAAACTAGAAAAAGGATTATAAAAATTTTAGACTTAAAAAACTTTAAACGGCATCGGTGACATCTTGTGGCAAAGTTTGGTATTACAATTTGTTATTGCCTAAAAGAGACTTGGCTTGAAGTCCAGACTTCAGATAAAACTCTTCCACTTTGATAGATACCACCTGTAAGAAACTCAGCTGTAAAGAGAATTTCTGGGTGGCACAATTGGCCTGCTTGAACTATGAATGTAAACCTTTACTGACTTTCAGAAGTATATGTGGGGAATTGTTTTCCTATTTCTTTATCTGAGAAACATTGGTTATTACATGAGATGATGAAATACCTTGGACTATAAAATCTTACTTGACAAACGACTTCTACTATAAAGACCACCTATAATACAAATTATTTTTAATGTCTGATTTTAAAGTCCTCAATTTAACACACTATTAAGAGAATATGGATGAAGACTAGGAAAAGATCCTTTCCATGTTGAAAGCAATACATGAAACTATTCTTTCAGCTTGTGACAAAATAAGATGCAACATAAAAAACAAGATGCCAGCTTAGATATACAAACCCAAAATTTGACTACAACCAAAGAACTAACAATGCAGAAGATAACAGAAGAAGTGGAACAATCAAATACTAAGACAGAGGACTCAATTGACCAACAAATACAGTTAATGGAAAATCCAGAAAAGGGAGTGACTGAAAATAGAAAAGACTTTCTATATAAATCAGAAGAAATTTGAGGAGAAAGAAGAAGAACAGATTGAATGGAAGATAAACACATCAGGACAATCATGGGGAATTGAAATAATAGGGAGATGATCTAATGACCACAAATGGGCTAGCCCTTCCAAAAAAATGGCAACTAAATGGTCTCTCTTATTTCAAATAATATATATAATAATAGAGGGAGATCTATTTGTTGATTTAAAAGCACTGACATGGGAGGCTGGTTGGCAAAGGAAGAAAGCCAGAATAAGGCTGAAGAAAATTGGGGTTTTGATTTATTAGAGGGGATTTCATATTACTAATTAGAGGGTTAAAGGAAGAAGTTGAGACAAGGGGAATTTTGGTCATTTAATTTAAAATATTTGGAAACTAGTTGAAAATAACGATTCTATTTGTTTAATACTTAAAAATTAGACCCAAAAGAAAAAAATATTAATATGTTTGATTTATTGATTAACCTAGGCAATATATATAATGGTTTTGATTTATTGAAGGGGATACTGCATTATTAATTAGATGATTTAATATGGTAGAAAATAGATAACTTTTAGAAAATAGAACAAGACTATACTCAAATAGATAAGATGTGTATTTTGAATATTAGATTCTGTTAGGAATTGAGATAAGGGAAACTTTGGTTACCTAAAGCCTAGAAATTATAAATATCAAATGTTAAATTTGAATATTGATGGGAGACTAAAAATTGGGAAAAAACCAATAACAGGACATTGATTGTCTATAAAGATTGAATGTAAAAGTAATTAAGATATGTATAAGCTAAAAAATTATTGATAAATGTAATAATGATGTTTTTACTTAGTTGATATAATAAGAACTGTATTAGCTTATATACGAGATAGTAGATATTAAGGGAAAAAGAGAGGAAATATTTGATGTTGTAACTTGAGATTTGTACTAAAGAGTTTTGTATGTTATTGAACTATTGATTAACCCAGTCACCACATTGCTTTTTAAATACCTAAATGTAAAATTAGAAAACTAATAAAATACTATTAAAAATATTTTCATATTGCTATAGACTAGCACAGGGGTAGGCAACCTTGGCTCTTTTATGATTTGTGGACTTCAACTCCCAGAATTCTGGGAGTTGAAGTCCACGAGTCATAAAAGTGCCAAAGTTGCCTACCCCTGGACTAGCACATCATTTGAATCTCTATCCCCTATACTACGCCATCATTAATAATTTCAGGAGGCAGTGACTGCATCATAGATGCTCAACTTTGGTAGAGTAGGACTACTTCAGCCTCCCTAATATCAGAAAACTGTTCTTCCTTTGTCTTTGAAAAAAAGATTTTAGCAACAGTGATTAAAACAACTGCAGGTTCTTTGGGCAAATGTTGAATCACCTCAAGTTGTCTTCTATGCACTGTCTTCCTTGAAGGTATCACTATTTTTCTCCACTTTCTCTGTAAAAAGTAAATTCTTTTTTTTTCTTGAGGATGATAAGGTCACAGATGTTCTTCTATTGCTAGTGTCCTAAGTGCTCAGCAAATAGATTTCTACAGGATGCCCATCAATAATTGAAGTGCAAAGGGATGGAGCTCTAATCTTGCCTAATTAAAACTTAAAAATGTTTTAGCAGTGATAGCTGAGGAAAATGTGCTACAGTAGTGAAGCTTCACAGAACCATAGAGTTGGAAGCATGTAGACCTTTAATACATGAATCCAAATTCAAACTCCCTATTAAATCTCAATCAAGTCTCCACTTAAAACAATTTAAAAAGGAATCTACTGCTTTCCTATGAATTTCATCACTGGCAGTTGGAGGAACCTCTACCTTTTATACTGATAATACTGTCAATCATTTATCTTATTGTGGAATTTATATCAACTCCATCCACATGGCATATTAAGTAATGTAATATATAATGTGACACATCTGACAATATCAGTTAATACTTCAAAAATGAAAGGAACCTTAAAAGTATGAAAATAACAACAACAATAATAATAATAAAAAGTTGGAAGGGACCTTGGAGGTCATCAAGTCCAACCCCCTGCTCAGGCAGGAAACTCTATACCATTTCGGACAAATGGCTGTCCAATCTCTTCTTAAAAGCTTCCAGTGTTGGAGCATTCACCGCTTCTGGAGGCAGGTTGTTCCACTGGCTAATTGTTCTAACTGTCAGGAAGTTTCTCCTTAGTTTTAGGTTGCTTCTCTCCTTGATTAGTTTCCATCCGTTGCTTCTTGTCCTGCCTTCAGACACTTTGGAAAATAGCTTGACTCCCTCTTCTACAATTTTCTACAATTAATTAACACTTAAATACTGTAAGATAAATAAAACACCAACAGACTTACAAATTTACTTTTTCCCTTGTTCCTCTATTAGGGTGCACATGTCTGTGTGCACAAGTCTTCTATTCCAGTTGTACATAGAGAAATGGTGGAATTGTAGAATGGAACAAGTTGCTAAGGATGAATGTGAAAAGAGACCACCAAAGATGAAGAGATAGAAGAAAGCAAACTGCGTTTCAGAAAAAAACCTGGAAACTGCCAAGAAGAGAAGAGAAGCTAAAGCCAAGAAAGATAAAAATCTCAGAAAGTAACTTAACTAAGAATTTCAGAGAACTGCTACAGTAGTACAAGAAGCAATATTAAAACAACATCTGTAAAGACACTGGAAATGGAAAGAGGCCTTGAAAACAAGGAAAGTCTTTTAGAAGATCTCTGAAGTCAGAAGGAGGTTCCCACCTCAGACTGGTATGCTAAAGGACACCGATGGACAGATAGGAACCTATTCAAAGGAGGTCAAACAAAGATGGAGGGACTACTCTAAAATACAGTACAGAAAAGATGTAACCATCCAAGATATCTTAGAACAGTGGTGGCGAACCTATGGCACGCATGCCAGAGGCAGCACTCAGAGCCCTCTCTGTGGGCACGCGCGCCATGCCCCGGAGATGGCAACTGTCCCTCTTCAACCAGCCACCCGCTAACTTGTTGAGGTCCATGTGGCTGGATGCATCCCAGTACCCATGCGCTCGCTGGCCTCTGTGTGCAGGGGCCGATGGTGTCAGGCAGCAGCCGCCCCAGCCCTTGCCTCACCTTGCCCTGCGACAATGTCTCCCCTGCCCTGCCTCGCCTTGTCTTGCCTCACTCCGCAGGACGGGCCTCCTGCCCACTGCCCCACATGCCAGAGACCCCCCGGATTTCCCCCAATCCTGCCCAGCCCCCACAGGTGTCCCTCCCCACGAGCAACATCGGGGTGATCACGCCCACCTTGGCCACACCCACCCAGTCTGCCATGAGCACCATAGCCATGCCCACCCAGTGGGCCACACCCACCTGGCACCCGGTGATAAATAAGTGGGTTTTGGGTTGCAGTTTGGGCACTCGGTCTCTAAAAGATTCGCCATCATTGTCTTAGAATATATTCCATACTTACAAGAATCTCTAGTATTAGAAGGTGAAATTAGATCAGCACTGTGGTCATTATCAAGCTGAAGTGTATCTAAAGGTTGAATCATAGCAACTGAACCAAACTTTGTTAATCTGAAATGTTTCATTGCTCATCCAAGCAACTTCATCAGTCAGAGCAAAATTAGTTAGGCAGAGAGTCAGAGAACCGTTGGAATGTACCAACTCTTGCCACACCAACTTCAGGGGTTTCCCCCCCAAATGCATTGCAATATGTCAATGAAGACTCAATCATCCAGGTCAAAGGTGTCTAAAGGTGATGGAGCCTTCATTAGATGTTTGAATCTTCATTGGCATATTGCAAAGCATCTGGAGGAGAAACTCCTGAAGTTGGTGTGGCAAGAGTTGGTACATTCCAACAGCTCTCTGACTCTCTGCTTAACTAATTTTGCTCTGACTGATGAAGTTGCTTGATGAGCAATGAAATGTCTCAGGTTAACAAAGTTTGGTCCAGTTGCCATGATTCAGCCTTTAGACACCTTTGGCCTGGATGATTGAGTCTTCATTGACATATCAAGTTGAAGGTCTACAGAAACTACCAGAATTCCCTCTGAAATATAGCAAGCAACAGAAGAATCAGTAAAGAGTTTAAACAAGCCATACCTACAAATCTGGAACAATTTAGTGGCCAGCAGATTGGAAGAGAGACTAACTTAACAAAGTGTGCAAACTATTGTACTGTATCCTTAGTTTTACATGCTAGCAAAATAATCTTTAGGTTTATCCAATGCAGGTAAGAGCCCTACATGAAAAAAGCGAAGCCAGATGTTCAAGCTTGTTTTTGAAAAACCCAAAGAACATGAGACATTATTACTGAAGCATCCTAGATGTTTGAAAAAGTGAAGGAATACTAAAAAGAAGTTAGTATGTGCTTCAATGACTATAGAGAGATCTTTGATTGTGCTGGTCAAATCAAACTTTGGAATGTGCTCAAAAATGGGAATTTCAGAATAACTTACTATCTTTAAGAGAAACTTATATAAGATCAGGACACTACAGTATATATAAAACTAATGACAACAGGTAGAATAATCAGCTTTAGAATTGAGAAATATGACATTGAAATGGTAGATAGATTCTGCCTTTTAGGATCAACCATAAACAGTAGAGGAACAAGCAAACAAGAAATATACCCCAGACTAGCACTTAATAGGGCAGCCATGAAGGCCTTGGTAAAGATTTTCAAATGCTGAATGTTAGAAACATTGGAGCAACACAATGGAAAACAAAAGCCTGATGCAGAGAAATTTTTTGATTAATTAAATTGGTCTTTTCTTTTTAAAATTTTGGAAGATATGTGTTTTGGAGAAAAATTTATCATATGGGTGAAATCAACATACTTTACAAGTAGCATAAGTTATTGTTAACAGCGAATTGCCTAAACCATGCTAAATACAGAAAGGAATGAGGCAGGGAGTCACATTCTCAACATATTTATTCTGACTCCTGAAGTTTTGAATGGAGTTATAAGACAAGATGAGAGAATCGCTGTAGTGAATGTTGAAAAAGGAATGTATAAATTAAGGATGTTTGCCGATGATTTGCTTTTAGAAAGTCTTCTAGAAGGGATTGATACATTAATAGAAAAACTAAGGGAATTTGATACACTGTGTGGACTTAAAATTAAAAGGATAAAATGAAGATGTTAACAAAGAATATGAAGATGGAATATTAAAAAAATGTCTATAAAATTGGATTTCATATTGAGAAAAAAATATTTGGGTGTTACTATAACTAATATACATTGTAAGTTATTTCAGAATAATTAGGAAAATATGGAATGAAATTAAGAAGGACTTATTAAGATGGGAAAGTTACAATTATCACTAATAAGAATAATTTCTATGATAAAAATGAATATGTTACCTAGAATATTGTTTTTATTCCAGAAAAAACCTGTGTTGGGAAATGATACATCCTTCAAACAATGGCAAACAGATATATTCAGATTTATATGATGGACAAAAACCAAGGATTAATATAAGCTTCTGCAAGGTGCAAAGAAAAGAGAAAAACTGGAATTACCTGATTTTAAATTGTATTTTGTGGCCTGTTGTTTGGTTGGGTGAAGGAATGGATGTTGTTAAAAATCAAAGAATGTTAAAATTAGCAGGACATGGCCTGAGGTTTGGGTGACATGTTTTTTATGGTATGATAAAGATAATGTAGAATTTAAAAATTATATTAGGAATGTAATATTATGAATGTAGAATAGATATAAACTCAGGTTAGGCCTAAAAATACTTTTGTTGGCCTTGGTTCAAGAAACATTTTATAGAAAAGATAAATGATTAACTTTAGCAAGACTTGTTAGCACAGGAAAATGGGGAACTTAAGATGAAATCAAGAGAACAACTGACTGCAGAAAGACTTACTGTTTATGATCATATGCACAATTGAGAGATTTAATATGTTTAAAATATATCAGGTATAGAACTTCTAATTGTTCTTGGAAATATGAAAAGTATAGGTAGTCCTCAGCTTATGGCCATAATGGAATCTGTGACCAACACATTAAACAAACATTGTGGTCATTAAGCACACCAATTATTTGCTATGGACTAGTTTTGCCAAAAACCACATTTACTTCCAGTTTTCAACAAAAGATATTGTTAAAAGTGGTCAAATGATTGTGGGATGTTGAGCACTTGAAATTCAGTCACGTGACCACGTGAGTGGCTGTTGGAATTTGGAATCAGGTTGTCGTCAGCTCTGGGTCATTAAGTGACCAGTCTTCAGTTAAGAATTACCTGTACGAAGGAATATTTTACCATTGTTTTCTGTCCCAGCCTACATACGTCCTTGTTACTGCACAAGACAACCCCTCTTTTAACTGTAGACTGGAAAATAAGCCCTTTTTATTTGAGTTACATACCTGATAATTGACCCAGAAAAACAAAAGCAATGGAACACTTTTCCAACGGAGCAAAATGGAGCATGAGTAAAACAGGAAATAACTCACAGACAAAATAAACAGACCATGGTCTCTTGACTCTGAAGTACTTTGCAAATGGTTGCCTCCAGCAACCAGCCCTGCCCACACATTCCCTTTTTGTTCCGCAGCCCCCAAGGTGTGGCTTCTCACTGCTTTTCCTTTTCCCCTGGAGTTGCCCCATTGCCTCCCTCTGTCCTACTCATGTGACCTGCCTACATCTATGAGCATCTCTGAGGTCTTCCAGCTGTGCTTCCTCCAAGTCCGACTCAGCTTCCCAGCACAGCTTGCTCTCAGCTCGATCACGAGTGGAAGAACCAGCCTCCTCATCAGTCTGTAAGTCCTGCAGCTCATCAGAGCCTCCCTCTGACTCTGATGGCTCTCCAGGCCCCTCCTCCTCCTCCTCTGATTCCCCAAACTCAACTACCAGGATCACAGGCTGGCACAGAATCACAACACATTGATGGTTGACTTGCAAAAACATTTTTAAAAAGATACAAATATATACAACAGTGCAGACAATTCAAAAATATTCAGTTGAAACCAGAGCTTTTAAAACTAGGACTTATGGATAGCCAATTAGAAAAGACTCATAGATGATTGGTTTTATAACTGCAGTGAGGCTACTATATGCACAAAGATGGAAAAATGTAAAAAACTAACTACAATCAAGGATGGACTGGGAAAATGGTAAACTTTGCTAAAATGACTAAATTGACCTGTTTGATTATTGAAGGAACAATAACTATTTTTATAAAAGACTGGAAACCTTATGGATTTTTTTTTCTGAAAGTAGACAAAGATGAATTGGTGATTTTAAAGTTACTGATCAAAAAGGTTGTTTATGGGAAAAAGGATACCATGATATGTAATTGGTATGGTATGTAATGTTACATAATTTAAATATTTTTCTTCTTTTTCTTCGACTTTTACTGTTTTTCATGTTTTCTTCTACTTTTTGATATCTTTTTGTCTTTTCTAATTTTCTCTTATATTTTTGTAGTTTTTAATTCAGTACAAAATTCTTCTTCAATAAAAATTATATATAAAACTGAAGGACTGAATGAATCAAGATGCCCTAAAGAAATAACATCATGAGTCCAGATAAAGAAGATCTGGGTATCCTTCAAGCTGACTTGATCAAGCACATTGAAGCATAAAGAAAACTAGAAGTTAATGCTTCATGAAAGTGAAGAAGTTCTTCACTCAGATCTGGCAAACTCAGTGGCGGAAATATCATGAAAGCAATTAACAGGTGGGCAATTCCAGTCATTAGATACACAACTGCAATAGTGGACTGGATTCAAGCAGAACTAAAAGATCTGGGTAGGAAGAGAAGAAAAATAATGACAATGAATCATGTCTTTCATGCATGCAGCAATGATGACTGACTCTACCAAGGAGCAGAGGTAGGTGAGAGGAGGAAGAACATCCACCAAAGCTAGTACACTTTGAAGGCTTACTGAATCCCAGAAAGACCAAACTGGCCTACAAGAAAGATCAAACTGAGACTAAAAAAGGGACACGGCAAAGTATTACATGGCTAGTACATTTAAAAGAAGAACTTAGCAGGCAAAGCAGATAAGAAGACCTGTCAATGGCTAAGAACAAGAAAACTGAAGAAAGAACAGGGTCTAATTTTGGCTGCACAAAACCAAGCCTTAAGAACAAATGCATACAAAATCAGAATTGAGAAACAGCAACAGACAGCAAATGCTGTCTCTCTAATGAAGCTGAAGAAACAATGAACAACCTAGTTAACTGCTGCAAGAAGATCATATTCTCTGACTGTAAACAATGGCATGACAAAGTAGCAATAATTATCTATTAGAAGATCTGCAAGAAATACCATTTGCCTGCAAGCAAGAACTGGTGGGATCACAAAATGGACAAAATAATAGAAAATGATGAAACTAAGTGCTCTTGGACTCTAGAATTCAAATAGACAAGCACCTGTCACACAATACCCCAGACTTAACAATTGCCGATAAAAAAGACAAAAAAAAAAAAAGAAGTCTGGATAGTGGATGTTGTAATACCTGGAGAGAGCAGAAGAGAAGAGAAAGAACTGGAGAAATTCATAAAATATAAAGACCTGCAAATAGAAGTAGAACAACTGTGGCAAAAGAAAGCAAAGATAGTACTAATAGAAATATGTCCTTTGGATGCATTTGTAAAACATATGGAACACTAATTGAACACCACTGGCATTGATAAAATCACCACCAGTCAATTGTAAAAGGCAGCTTTAGTTGGAACAGCTTACATGAGGCAACAATACCTTTAATATTATTAAACAGCAGCATCTGCCTAGCCTAGGTCCTTGGGAAGGATTTGATAACTAGGACAAGAATATCAAATCTACTCTAAACATATGGTCTACTACAGACATGTCAAACACAAGTACCGGGGGCCAGATGCGGCCCGTAAAGTGGTTTCATGTGGCCCGCGAAGCCATCCTGGAAACAGTGAGGGAACGGCCCCCGCTGCCTTGGCCCTGGCCCAGGCCGGCCGGGAGGGAGCCAATGTACAATTTTGTGGTAGCTATCTATGCTGAAACACATTCAGTCTTAGCTCCATAAGGCTGTCTGGAAACAGCGAGGAACCAGCCCCTGCTGCGTCGGCCCCACCCCCTGGGTGCATGCTGGGGAGGTGTCACCCTTTGTGAGGAATGAAGAAATGCACCATTGCCTGGAAGTGGCCAGCAAATGGCCCTCACCTACTTCACATATCCGGCTTGATGGGCTCTGGGGGAGGGGTTTCAGCAGATAAGTGCAGCTGGGTGCCCCCTTGGGGAAGTGGGGCTGGGCTTAGTGCCGTGGGTGCTCGAGGGCTAGGCTGGGCATTTGACCTCTGCTGTCCAGGGCTCCCAGCAGCCCACACCACCATCCAGCCCCCCTGCATGGCCTGAGAGGAACAGTGAGGCTCCTCCAGTGGACCATGCCTTGGCACTTGCCCTGGTCCCACCCCCTTCTGCCAGAGACCCTTAGATCTGTCCCACTCCTGCCCAGGCCCCCATAGGCACCTTTGATGCGAACGATGTAGAGCTGGCCACGCCCACCCAGTAGGCCACACCCACTCCATCCACGCCCACCCAGTAGGCCGCACCCACCCTGGCCACACCCACCTGGCCCCCTGAGGGCAACCGCAATGCTGATGCGGCCCCCTGGTCTACTATGTACCAACCATTATAATATAGAACCATTTGCCAGCCATGTATTTCTTAGTCTGTAAATAGTTATTTGAAACCAATTGTAACTTTGTAAATATAAAATTTCCTAGGATATTTTCTTTCTTTAAATATACCAACTATCTTTCTAAAAAAAGATCTCAGTGTATACTGCAGTTGATATCTTGACTATATCCATGATTCTTTCTGCAAGTGAGTGATACAACTGAAATGTAAGATGAAATGATAAATTCTTGATTTAAGAATTTCTTCAGGAATAATAGTGATATACCACAATCAATATTCTTTTTTAAAAAATGTCCTTCTAAAAGACTGTTGCTTTGGAGCAAGGTAGAGTAGATGATTCAGTCATTTTTTGTGACTGTGTTCCTATTGCTTCCCTGAAGTCTGAATGTGGGTAATAAAATATATGTTTCCACTTAAGCTATTGCTTAATGAAGTTAACAATAATCATCCTGTAGTACATCATTATTTTTCAAAAAGTTTTATTTCCCTTTGAAAAATATGCTAGCATGAGATTTAGAGATAGATCATGTATTTGATCCAGGCTTTGTTATTCATTGTTGTTGTTGTTTGTCCATCGATTTTCGATGAAGACCTTGATATCTTGTGGATTGTGGGCCATCAACGGTGTGTCTGTAGATGGCTGATTAGACCGATGTTAGCACAGAATGTTCTGCCACATACTGAACAGAGAAATGTGGACACTGTTGCTTCAGCATTTGCAGCTCTGGCTTTACAGAGTGCTCGCTTCTCTTGTGCCAAGATTGTCCTCCTGTGTTCATATGTCTGGCACCCCTGGTAAACCAGGGTACGCCATGTCGGTCGATCATGT
>NW_015386916.1:612364-618120 GCF_001527695.2 Protobothrops mucrosquamatus | reverse complement strand
GGGCTTTCATCAACAGAGTGTAAACTGATGATAGGCCTGCTCTGGAGAGGACATCTGTATCTGGTATCTTATCCTGCCACCGGATCCTCAGAATTCTACGAAGGCAAGTCATGTGGAAGTAATTCAGTTGCCTAACGTGCCTCCTGTACACTGTCCAGGTCTCACTAGCATACATCAGGGTAGTTAGCACTGCTGCCTGATAAACTTTAAGCTTAGTAGCAAAGCTTATTCCACGGTGGTTCCACACGTTAGTTCGCAGTCTGCCAAATGCAGAACTTGCCTTGGCAATTCTACAGTTGACCTCGATGTCAATTGTCACTGCGCGGGAGAGGGTACTACCAAGATACGTAAATTGGTCCACTGCTTGCAGTTTTTGTCCCTTCACTGTGATGGTAGGCTCTTGGTATTGGGCTTTTGGAGCTGGCTGGTACATCACTTCAGTTTCAAAGAATCTATACAATGAATACATGTGATGTATTCATTGTATAGATTCTTTGAAACTAAGAGAACACGATAGTCAAGCCTTTCTTGAACTCCACTGATTTTAATGGGATTAATATATTACTAACTTAGTCTGAGTTGCATTACAGAATTTGTGCATCTATTTCTGAATATGGTATATTTACAGTTATCTCAGTTTTTTTTTCTATTGATCTAATTTTGCAAATTTGTACTAAATAAATCAGTTGTAATATTTAAAATTATTCTTAGTTATGGATGGTTGGGTCATCATCAAGTATTGATTCTCTTCTGTTGCTGGATGAAAAAGAAGAGAGAAAGCTTAACTATTTGTATGAGTAAAATTAATTTTTGTGAGTGCTTAGGCATAGAATCCTGAAATTTGCTTTCTATATAGTGAGTTTGAAATTAAAGTGCCCAATGCAATACATATTTTGGCAAATCAAAAATTAAAGACAAAGGCAAAGAGGCAGACTCAAATGAATTCCAATACCTTTCTTTTTATGATCTTCTGTATGGTTATAGCTGCAATTCTTTGAGCGCAACCTAGAAATAAATAATTTTGAACAATGAGAGGCTGACCTCTGAATAAAAAGACTTAACTTGAATGTCACCATATGTTATTGACTGCAGATTTGCAAAAGACTGAAGTTGATATGGTTAGAATATAAACAATGCATTTTTTGAAAGACAGGATTGGATCAACTTGTTCAGTTTAATAAGTCATTTTAAAATTACTTTTCACACAAACTTATGTATTATATATTAAAGGGACATGAACTTTGGCACAGAAAGGACATGAACTTTGGCACAAAAAGTCTATTTTATTATTTTTTCTACAAAATATTCTGCTCTCAAGAATATGAAATATTAATGTTATAAGATTTAATAGAGGATTAACAATCAAATGCTAAAAATATTAAATAGAAAATCAGTTCCATTGAACACATATTGGAAGCAGCTTTGGGGAAACTGACAGCTTTGTTCCTGGTGGTAAAATTAGCTAGATTACTTGAACATAAGAATTATTGCAGGGATCAATTGAGAAAATATATCCTCTCGCTAGTATTGCCCCACCTAAGATCAGGAGAGAGGTTGCAGTAGATCAGGCATGTCAAACTCGCAACGTCAAGTGACGTCATGCGACATATCGTGACTTTTTCTCCATTGCCGGCAATGGGAGTGGGTGTGGTTTTGGTGTGATGCATCCGACCTGTGGGCCAGCAGTTTGACATGCCTGCAGTAGATACTGAGTGAACTAAGCAAGAGAATGACCCTCAACATCCTCTGAATGGACATGCCACGAGCCAGCTGACTCAAATCTAGGAACAGCTTTATGACAAGAATAAACAGTTTTGAAGATACAAAAGAACAACATTGAATTAAAAGATGGAGGAAGGAGACCATCAAGCAAGGAATAACATTAAAGAAGGATATGGCTGAAGGATCCGACTTCCCTTATATTACTTAGAGGACCCTGAATAGGTTGAGAGTTGGAATGCTTAAGAGTAAAACCAATATGCTCAAGTGGAGGCTCCTGTGTGAATATGGAGAGACGCAGAGTCTGGCCGATTTGCTGGTATGTTGGCTACTACCATAAACATGGACCGATAATGACTTATTTTTGGCCAATGACAAAGGCAGGAAGGTGGCTTCATCCTGGCAGTTTGATCTAGACACAGAAGAAGGAGAAGATTGCAGGGATATATTACTTCCCCAATGGTTGTTCTTTTTAAAAGAAAAAATGTAGTTTCAGCTAAAAAAATTCCATGAATTGTGTATTTTATTCTCCAGTTGGGCTTACTTCTGAATAAATGTACATTATAAAAATGATGTTGAGATTATGGAAAGAGTACAGAGAAGAACAATAAAGATGATTAGGGGACTGGAGGCTAAAACATATAAGGAACGGTTGCTGGAATTGGGTATGTCTAGTTTAACGAAGAGAAGGACGAGGGGGGACATGATAGCAGTGTTCCAATATCTCAGGGGTTGCCACAAAGAAGAGGGAGTCAAGCTATTCTCCAAGGCGCCTGAAGGCAGGACAAGAAGCAATGGGTGGAAACTAATCAAAGAGAGAAGCAAGAGAAGCAACCTAGAACTAAGGAGAAATTTCCTGACAGTTAGAACAATTAATCAGAGGAACAACTTGCCTCCAGAAATTGTGACTGTCCAACACTGGAAGTTTTTAGGAAGAGACTGGACAGCCATTTGTCTGAAATGATACAGGGCTTCCTGCCTGAGCAGGGGGTTGAACTAGAAGACTTCCAAGGTCCCTTCCATTATTCTTTATTATGAAACAATGGACAACTTCTACATCCAAAAGTTTAAAAAAATCTTAATTGAGTCCAATTTTGAGCTAAATGAGAACCAGATATTTGGAAGCTGAAGGTAGCAGCACTCAAATGTATTTGCAAATAATTTGGAAATAATGCCTTTTGAAACGATTGGATTGGAAAGATCACTATGGTTTGAAGTATCATCAGTATGCTGATGATACTCAATTTTATATCTCCACCCCTAGTGATCCAAATGATGTTATCACTGCCCTCTAGCAGTGCCTGAAGGCTGTAGGGGTCTGGATGGGGGACAACAGGCCCCCACAGCCTTCACTTTTTCTTGCCTTATCTGGATTAAATTTCAGTTTATTAACCTTCATTCAGTCCATTACTGCTGCCACTTTCTGATTCAGAGCATTAACTGTTCCTGATTATAAATGAAGAAAATAGGGGTCATACACATATTGTTAATGATGCATTTTAAATCTCCTGATGATTAATTACTTCTCCAATTTCAGGTAAATATTTAATAATATAAGGGAGACAACTGAATCTTAAGGATCACCATACACAAATGTCCAATGACTGAATAGGAGCTCTCGGCATTACATTATGAAACTCCTTTAAGGCAAGACTTGAACAAATAAACGTGAACCAATTGTTAAACTGTATCTTCCAAGCTAATTCCTGGCAGGCAATCCAGAAGAACGATAGATAAATAATGTGTCATATGTTTTACTTAATGTATATTAGAATGTCCTTGAATTGGCATAGCCAATATAAAGATCATCTTTTTTTCAGTGACTGAGGGAAAATGGAGGTGGAATTTTCTGCATGATTAGGAAAGATTCAGGAATTTTTAGTTGTATTTAGGCTTTAACATACATTTTCCTTTGTTTTTCACCAAAAATTGAAGAGAATACAGATCATCATTTTGAATGCAAAGAAAGGGGAGGGGGGTTGACAGTTCATGAAAACAAACAAATAGTAAATAGAAATATCTTTTAAGTATAATATGTTTGTATCTATCTATCTATCTATCTATCTATCTATCTATCTATCTATCTATCTATCTATCTATCTATCTATCTATCTATCTATCTATCTATCTATCTATCTATCTATCTATCTATCTATCTATCTATCTATCTATCTATCTATCTATCTGCAGGTCTCATTTGCTAAGGGGCTTGAAATTTGTCATATCTAATCCTTTTAGGCAGAGAGTTAGTACAGGTAGTCCTCAACTTGTAACTATTTGTTGAGTGACTGTTCAAAGTTACAGCAACACTGAAAAAAATAACTTAGGGCCGCCTTTCACACTTATGACCATTGCAGCATCCCCCCCCCTCAGAGTCACAGTGATCAAAATTTGGACGCTTGGCAAATGGTTCCTATTTATGATGGCTGCAGTGTCCTGGGGTCATGTGATCCTTTTTGTGACCTTTTGACAAAGAAAGTCAATGGAGAAGTCAGAGTCACTCAACAACCATGTTACTAACTTAACAAAAGCAATGATTCACTTAACAACTGTGGCAAGAAAGGTTGTAAAATGGTGTAAAATTCACTTATCAACTGTCTTGTTGGGCTCAGTTGTGGTCGTAGTTGAGCACTGACTGGCAAATTCTGTGGTGTTTTTTTTTTAAGAATGTGGAGATTAGAGCCCTTTGGGATTTTGTATAAAAACAGCAGTACAAAAGAAATGTTCAATAGTTTCAGCCTGATCTGAATCACAGAGAAATATTTGTAGTGAATGTGGAAATAAAATTATGCATATGATAAATCTAGTAAAAGGGTAATGGAGTAAAATATAAGTTTTAAGAATCAAAGTGAATCAAATTACAATCATTATATGTTCCTGAATTATACATTTTTTGTTTTTAATTGTTTCCATTTTAATTATTTTACAAGTTATGTTACAATTTTCAAAGAGAAAATAAGTATAAAATACAAGTTAAATTTTAAAAGGATATACAAAAATAGATATTGAAGATGATGACAATGATGATGATGATTATAAATTTAAATAATAAAATAGGGGTGGATAACCAACAAATCTTGGATGAGATATAAGTGTAATACTGTATATACTAAAAATATAAATTACTATGAAACATTTCATACCCAATTTCTAATCAAGGCATATCTATAAAATGCAGTATATGTTCTTAGTCCATTGTCCAGTGGTATTACAGGGTATATAATTAAAGCAAAAAAAAAGTACTAATTGATGTATTTTTGTATATCTAACATATTAAATTCAAAATAGGCAAAGCTTGGATGAATGACATTGTGACATTAATGAATGAAAATGCTGTGTCCCATTGCACAGATTGGAACTTCAAAAACTTGACTTGCTCAAGTAAAGTCTTAGGTGATAATTTGATTTGCTTAATTGAACCCTGCTGAGAAGGGAACATCTTGGATTTCCCCCCCTTCACATAAGAACTATTTCTTTTGACCATTTCTAAAGCAAATTATACTGTTTATTTGGATCCTGCTGTGGGAGGAAATGAACTGCTTCTTTCTTTGCCCAACGAATGAGGCCAGACAATGGTTTTATAAGCCATATCAGTATTTCCCGTTTTCCCACTCTCCTTTCCATGAGGGATATAGTAGAACTGTTCGACACTTAGATTCCTTAAGATTATTGAACTCAATTTGTATATTGAGTTCAAAGACAAAATTGAATTAGAAAATCAAGGAGTATATGAAATCCCATGCTCCACCTGTCCCACCACATACATTGGACAAACCAACAGAAGAATAAATGCACGCATTGAAGAACACAAGAACTCAATCAAAAAAGAAGAACCAAGTTCTTCCCTGGTCCAACACCTTAAAGTCACAGGACATAAAATTGATTTTAAAAAAACCAAAACCATTGCCAAAATTGAACACTTCAACAACAGAATAATCAGGGAAGCCATTGAAATAGAAAAACGCCCACACAGCATGAATAAAAGAGATGATACCTCCCGCCTACCAGCCATTTGGAAACCCGCCCTTATTAGCAAA